>NC_133312.1:22042227-22108017 GCF_012295235.1 Primulina huaijiensis
ACTATCGAGAGTCGGAGTCATCCCCAGATGACTGGATATCGTTCCGTACCGTATCGAAAATCATATATCGTATATCATACTGAAAATTACAGTATAAAAAAATTCATATCGATATCGTACCGAAAATTTCAATACATATAACTAGCATATCGGTTATAACGAAATTGTATGGTATACCGAAATTTCGGTACGGTATCGGTATATACCGAAAAAAAACCTTATATTTTAAAATTTTTATAAATTTATTGTTTTAAAATATTATATATTTTAAAATTTTTGTATATTTTTTTGGTATTTTGATATTTCGGTATATACCGAATTTTTAAAATTGCATACCGTTACCGTATCGAAAATTTCGGTATTATTATCGTACCGTAATCTTCGGTATAACGAAAATTCGATAAATTCGAAATTTTTCGTCACGATAATTTTGATATACCGAAAATTCGATATTTTTTCTCACCCCTAACCGCAATTTAAACAAAACAACTTACCTTCCCAGCTTGTATTTCGTACATTAGGTCCGAGTGGATGGGGGGGAGTTGCTCAAGGGCCAACGCCTGGTACAGATAAACTTCATGGGGGCCAAATATCATTTTTTTAAAACAAAATAATTATTTTTTTGATAAATTTGTAAAAAATACATCTGTCAATATTTAAATTAAAATTCAATATATGATTACAATTTTTTAAGAATAAGTACCTAACAGTGCTACAATTGTAGTTTAACTCCCTTCAAACTGAAGTTTACATTTTTTCTTTTTATTATTTAAATAAATATATTATTTTATCCACAAAAATTGTACATGTCTTCTCCTTCTAAAATATAATTTTTGGAAAAATATTGTTTCTCAATTATCATGAAATAAGCGTAAATACTTATTTTGACATATAAAGTATCAATTATGAGGTTTCAAATATTTGATTTCGCTCTTTCAATACTCCAAATTTATTAAAAAAAAAATTCTATATTTTTAAGTAATCAACTCAAAGTCAATCATTGTGTCTTTTCATGAAAAATGTATTAGGATGACTTATTCATGTCATTTTATTTTTTAAAAAATAGTTCACACTCATCATGTAATAATCAAAATTGAGTTTTAAACTTAATTGAATTTTAGTATTTAGAGAGTAAATTCAAGTATTTATAGACTCGAATTAGATGCTTTTATATCAATTTAGGTATCACATTTTAACTTCAGAAATGACACATCAAAAGTTACTCAATATTACTTGAAACTATATTTTTTTATATCCCAAAATAATCAAAATTGAATCTTAAAAGGGTAAAATCAAGTATATGTTGGATCGAATTAGATACTATTTGTACTAATTTAGGTACCACATTTTTATTCACAAAGCTCATCATCAAATGTCACTCAATATTAACTTCAAATTATATATTTTGACATCCTCAAATAATCAAATTTGAGCATTTAAAGTGTAAAATCAAGTATTTGTGGAGTCGAATTATGTCTTATATGTAATAATTTAGGTATCACATTTTTACTTCACGAATGTCATCATCATTGCAACTCAATATTAACTTCAAACTATATTTTGACATCCCTAAATAATTGGATATGAGTATTTACAGAGTAAAATCATGTATTAGTATACTCTAGTTAGATAATATTTCTACCAATTTAAGTATCACATTTTATCTTCACAAATGACATTATCAAAAGTCGCTTGATATTACTTGAAACTCAAGTATTTTATTACACATTTGAAGTATTTAAATAGCCAAATCAAATATTTAAAACCTCAAAATATGTACTTTGTCGGTCAAAATAAGCATTTTTTTAATTCCATGATGAGCGAAAAAATGTGTTTTCTCAAAAATTAGATGACATGAATAAGTTGTCTTAACACATTTTAAATGAAAAGACCAACAATTACTGAATTTATAGCGATCGCTCAAAAATCCAGTATTTTCTTACCTATTTGAAGTATTCAAAGAGTCAAATCAAGTATTTGAAAATCCAAAATGGGTACTTTGTATGTCAAAATAAATACTGAATATTATTTCATGATGAGTGTCAACTATGTTTTTTTTTAATAAAATGATATTAAATAAGTCATCCTAATGCATTTTTCATGAAAAGACCTTACTGAATTTGTGGTGATTACTCAAAAATATAGTATTTTCTTATATATTTGGAGTATTGAAAGAGCGAAATCAAGTATCTGAAACCTCATAATCGGTACTTTGTATATCAAAATAAGTATTTACGCTTATTCCATGATAATTGAGAAAAAATATATTTTTAAAATTATATTTTAAACGGAAAAGACATGTGTATTATTTGTGGATAAAATAATATATTTATTTAAATAATAATAAAGCAAAATTGTAAATTTAGATTTGTTTAGAGTTAAAACTACAATTGTAGACTGTAGTATTGTCATGTATTATTTCTTAAAAAATTGTGATTATATACTGAATTTTAATTCAAATATTGACAAATGTATTTTTTTTAATTTACTGTTTTTTTAAAAAAAATAATTTGTTGCTTAAAAGCAGCAACCTCGACTATTTTTGGTACATGTCACTCGCTTTGCTATCATTTTTTTTTTTGCATGAAATAGATATGCTCTGTATAGTTTATCTCTTATTTAATTTATTTTCTTTATTGTATTGCTTTCACTGTTTTTTTTTGCGAGAGAACATTTCTTTCACTGTTTTGTACAGTGAAAAGTATGTACATAGCATTTGCAATCCCTAGAAAAAAGAGAATATTGGTCGAGTTTTGTTTGAATTAATTGATAGGCAACTACAAATATATTTTATTGACAAATATTATAAATTTGAGAGAAAATTTAAAGTACTTAGTTTATTTTGAATTTGATTTTTGTAACATGTTATATTACATCCAATATATTAATAATTTTTTTGGTTTATATCTTTTTTTTTCTGAAGCCACAAGATCTAACAAATATTAGATATTTGATATTGATGTTCTCAGTGACTAATGTGGAAAAACAAAGATCATGTTGCTCATGTTAAAATTCATATAAGAAAATATATAACGGAAAAATAAAGCAAAAATTCAAATAATATTTCAAAATATGAGGAAAAACTTGTTGTACCTCTTTTTTATTTGGGTCGTATAGATTTTAATATATGTAACATATGATTTATTTAGTCGCATGCGGAAAATATACCGAAACCAAAAAAAATCTTCAAATTATTGGATGAAAAACAAATTTTAACAATTCACAAAACTCAAAATAAAAAACATACTAACTTCTATTTATAAAGGAAATGGTAAATTTAATAATCTAAATTGACGTTTTTTGATTTATAATTGGTCAAAGTTGGGTTTTAGTCATGTAATTTTGTTTTTATTGGTTTTTAATCTTATTTCATTGGAGTGTTGATGATGCACAAAGAATTTTTCATTGTCACGTCAACGATCAAGTGAAATGAGACTCTCAACAAACGAATTGTTAAATTATATGATTAAAACTCAATTTTAAGAAGATAAATGACTAAAATAAAAAATAAAAACTTCCTTGAAGAACTTATATTTGAGGTTTTTTCTATNTATTTCATTGTAGTGTTGATGATGCACAAAGAATTTTTCAGTATCACGTCAACGATCAGGTGAAATGAGACTATCAACAAACGAAATGTTAAATTATATGATCAAAACTCAATTTTAATTTTAACAAGATAAATGACTAAAATAAAAAATAAAAACTTCCTTGAAGAACTTATATTTGAGGTTTTTTCTATTTATAATTATAATATAATTATTCAAAATAGTATATAATGAACAGTTGCACCTCTTGATTTCAACTTTAAAGTGACAAGAAATGTGTAGGTTGTTTCACAAAAAAAAAAAGTGTTTAGGTTGTTTTGTGGATGATTGTCTGCTTAATGGACTGATAACCTGTGAGACCCCGAAAATAAAATAGTTTTGATGGTATTTTGATAAATAAGTTGAAAAATATTCAATTTATTTTGATGGTATTTTCGTAAATAAGTTGAAAAATAATGAATTAATTTTAAGGATAAAATAGTAATTAGCGACATATATTGGTCATATGAAGTCCAAATGATTTGAAATTTGGATATACCGGAGAAAACTCAAAGATATAGAAGTTTCATGTTTTGAGTTTTGGAAAATGGGATCGTTTGACTGGTCCAAAAGAATATACCGATGTTAAAATGTTAAATAGTATATGTTATATTATATAAAATAATATAATATTAAAAAAAATTAAANTAAAATAGTAATTAGCGACATATCTTGGTCATATGAAGTCCAAATGATTTGAAATTTGGATATACCGGAGAAAACTCAAAGATATAGAAGTTTAATGTTTTGAGTTTTGGAAAATGTGATCGTTTGACTAGTCCAAAAGAATATACCGATGTTAAAATGTTAAATAATATATGTTATATTATATAAAATAATATAATATTAAAAAAAATTAAAAAAATGATAAATATGAAACGTACGTTTCATTCTTCAGAACGTCAGAAAAAATAACGGAGAGAGAGAAAAGAAGAATAGAAGATTTTGATTTTTTTTTCGATCGTGCGACTTATCGGTTTATCCAATCGACGAACAGACTTCAGTTCTGGGATCGTTGACACGAGGTCTTCGATTTGAGGTATAAAGTTTATATTTTTGATGATGTTTGAAATTCGTCGATTTTTAGAATAAATCCGATAAATTGTTAAATCATACAGAAATTGAAGATTGTTGAATAGTGTATGATTTTAACAAAAAAGATATGATTATAGTTATTTTATTTTGAATTATTCCTAATATATTATAATTAGGGAATTTTAATAGTTGGATTGAGATTGAAAAATTATTTCTCAGTTACTATTAATTCTGATAAATATATGCGGTAGAATAACCGACAAGAAAATAAGTTTTGAAGTCGGAATTGAATTATGCTATGATTTGAATTTGATATGAATTTTAAAGTTTCAAAAGATATTTGAAACTTTTATTGTTGATATTGAATGAAATTATGGATTGAAAAGAATGTGTTATTGATGTAGATAGAGTTTCTATACTGAAATCTTAAAGCTACATCGACTGGAACGAAGAATTGAGGTATGTTGCGACCGGGTAACATACGACAGGTATCTGTATTATATGATATATGTTTGATTGATTGGATTGAGATACATGTCTATATGCCTTATTTGTTGAGTTGATGTGGCATACATGACATGCACGTTGAGCTATGATCCTTGGATACCCTGATATGATTTGATTTGATTCTGGGGTTTGTGAACACAATGCTATGTTTGGTATTACATGACCCTTAAAGCATAGTCATTTGTGGCCCCGATGATTGATTGAGATTTGGGATTTGATGGCGCTTTGTCGACGCTATCATACGATTATCCCTGATTGAGGCCGGTGTGCCAGCTCGAGCATTGATTTGATAGCGATTCGATTGACTCTGACATGTGCTCAGTGGATGGGCATTTGACCTGATACCTCCACGACATACATGCATTGCATATCATATATCATTGTTTAGATATCTGTGGTATATATTGTGGTTGCTTCAGACTGAGCTTTGCTCACCCCATATGGGGTTGTTGTCGTCTTTGTACGTGGACAATGACAGGTACTCCAGGATATCAGGAGACCAGAGATGGTACTTCCAGCGGGAGTCACAGTTTGAGTTGAGGTTTCGTGGTCTTTCCCAGTATATATGTTATGTATCTATATACCGGGGTATGTCCCAAGGATATGATTTGTTGTTGTATGAGTTGTTTTGATTATGTGTGGGCATGTTTTATGATGTGAGATGAAATAATATTTTTAGTATTCAAATAGCATATTTTGGGCTCATTGTAAAGAAATTTTAAACTCGTTTTTCGCTGTAATTAATTAACCCTAATCAAATTGCATTGTAATAACGATTAGGAGCTAAGGACCCCACACAACACACAAGCGAAAAGCATGCAATATAAGTGTAATTTGCATTCATTTTATCTATCATTAATCTATTTGACATTATTTTTTATATTTGATAAGAGATGTAAATGTCAAATTTATAAAAATATGGGGAATTAAGTTGAATGTAAATAACTAGTTACAATAAACATTTGCATTAAGTTTATTTGAATATATAAACAGATTGCATATATTTTTTAGTTGCAGAATTTGAAAGTAGAGCAAAACTGAAGTAAATTTTTTCCTTTAAAAAAAAGGAGATTCATTGAAACAGTTGACACCCTCTTCATTTTCAAACGTAAAACATTTTTCTTAATTAATTATACTACTTTGTTTTAATTTTAATACAAATGAGTAAAGTCATGTATCATAAATGTTATCGCAGAATTCCTACAGTAGCTGACACAGTTGTGGGATCATAGGATTTAATCCCATGCCACGGCCTGGTACTCGGATGAAATCATATTGGCCAATGCTATTAAATGCATTTCATCTCCACGGAAAATTTCGTACAATAAATTCACTGTTTTCTCGATCACTGTGAAGATTTTATTACTATTTTATAGCAGTATATTTGAGAAAAAAATACAAAATTATTTATGCAAGTTGGTAGACCATAAGTTTAGTCATATAAGTCATCAAAATTTGATTTTTTTTTATTATCAAATAAGTCTTTTTTCACCGTGATGTTTTATATCAGATGTGACATCAGATAATATCTACGTTTAAAAGCCAAAAACATTCGACTAACTAGACAAAAATTGTAATTGTTTCATATATTTGACATTTGATATGGTATAAGAAGATTGGTTGTGACATGTTTCCAGAACTACATTTGGCTGCCGCTAATTGTTTCGAAGATTTAGTTGAATTTTTCTCTGATGATAAGTTCGTATTTATTTCTTTTAGAGTAATTAATGCATGGCAGATAGGAGGGTAGGGATGCATTTGAAGCTTTAATGGTATTTTTGATTTTCTATTTCATTTATAGAAATCAAATACTATATTTTTTTTATAAAATATATATATTTATAAACCCTATAGTACAAGTGTTTTAATATATCTATCCTCTTCATATATATATATATATATATGTGAAAAAGATAAATATATGAAAACACTTGTACTAGAGGATTTATATATATGAAAAAGATAGATATATTAAAACACTTGTACTATAGGGTTTATATATATATATATATATAAAATGAGAGTACCTTTGTGATCTTACAATAAAATAGAAATTAAAGTGATTTGACAGTATTTTTTATTTACGAACTAGAGTTATACAAAATATACCATAATTGATGGAATAGAAAATTGGATGTCTAACAAATTTAAAAAATTGAAACTTTATTTATAATATGAAATTTATATACTTTTGAATATTCGATTTCGAACTATATTCAACACAGGTTGGACATGTGATCTAACCAAAATAAAAAACCATCAGGAATCAAAATCAAACTTTTTCCATGGGATTTAATTCCGGCTCTCTTCACGAAAAAAAATAATTTTTGTATAAAATATATGAATATCAGAATATCTATTTAAGTATATTATTTTTATTTAATTATTTAAATCATATAAAATTTATCATATCATAATTTTTAAGTTCAGACATTTCAATAAAGAAACCATTTTTTGACAATTTTTTCGTTTTCCAACAAAATTTTTTTAAAATTATAAAACAGAAATTTATTCACTTTTTATTTAAAAATAAAAGATTTTCTTGAAAAAAAACAAAAACATGAAATAAAAATGAAAATCTTTAATATCATTAATCCTGAACCGACCCTTGGAAATGAGAACAGTAGATTATCAGGAAATATTTGATTTCTCAAATCTGAAGAATAATTCTATCAGCAAAAAGGTCATTGATTTTCAGAGTGACAATCAACATTCCACTAAAACATTCATTATATAAGGATAAATGATAATTTTCTATGTAAAACTTGTTTTTCCAATATTTTTTTAATATGTATAAAAACACAAAGTTAAGACATTTCCAATATTTTTTTTAATATATATGTGTTTCTTTGTAATATTAGTCATCTATGCTGTTCAATTTTAATTTTATTTTAAATATTTTCAATTTTTGACAATTTTAGTAACTTTTTCTCGAAAGTGTTGACGTAACACTGCACGCACCAACAATATTTCGGAGCCACATAGACGTCACATCAACGTCACGCCGGAAAAATGACTAGAATTGCAAATCTATCCAAGATACCGGAGCAAAACTGAAATTTGACAAAATATAAAAGACCAAAAATCGTAGAGTGATTATTTGACTAACAACTATTTATGAATATTTTTTTATAGCCATTTTGTGATTAGAACCACAATCACATCTACAACAATGTATAAAAACCGAAGCCCTTTCTACGCATTGTAGCCACTAGAAGTGCGTTCCAATGAAGAAAACGCACTTTTTGATGCTAGCAGAAAGGTAATGAGGTTCAACGATTGAAATGTCATCCAGGATCAAACCATGGTTGATATTCAAGGGCAATGCATGCTTGGCTTTTCAAATTAGCTTTTAGCTTGATTTATATCTGTTAGTTGAATGAGTAATGTAATTACGTACACAATCGCTCCCAGTTGGACGACAGAAACATTGAATTTTCTCAATTCTGGCAAGTAAAGTAAATGCCTGTGCCCCTGCTGGCTAATGTTGTAGTATTTAATGCACCAAAGAATCCAAAACCATTATGCAAATTAGTTTATAAGGCAAACGTATGATCGAACCCAGCGTACTTTCATTAAATATCGTGGGCCACCAAAAATTAGTGCTTATCTAATATATTTTTCATCAGGAGTATATAAATGTTTTATCAGTTTAAAATAATAATAAAAAGAATGCCCCGTTTGTCGTTTAACAATAGAAATAATTTTGGATGTGTTTGGGCAAAATGATTTCATCTAGAAGTAATGACTCGATTTGACAAGAGATTCGAACTTTGGATTCAAATGACAAATATTGGAGGATTTGAATAGGGACCCTCAAATCGTAATATCATTATTGTCATTTTAATTTATAATTGTGAAAACGTGTACAATTTTTTGTCTTTATAAAAAGATAATAAAATTCAATAGAAAAGTCAGAGTCTTGTTAAGCCAACATTTTCATTCTCGATCTTCATCATATTTGGAGTGTTGAAATCTTGTTAAGCCAATGTTAACTCATATTTTCGGATCGAAAATCACGCTGTTCAGATGAACAATATACCAAGTCTTAAATCCGTTATTCATTCACATTTTCGGGCCGAAGCCGCATTTGTTTAAAGGACTAGTAATCTGGTGGTACATAGATCGTTATCCAGTGCTCAAGTCATTCATTCAGTCAGTCTAGCCGAATGATAACCAGTCAAGAATCAATAAATTCATAAATCCAATATGCAGTACAATATGTGCAATAAAAATGATAAATGCATAATATAATGTAATATATGAATAAATCATTAGTTTACAAAATTTTACTGTAAATTCAAGATCAAATGTCAAAATTTATTATTTCATAAAATCAATAAAAATCCTCAAATTGGTATCTTACTATTTCACTCCATTGATGAGCTCAAGTCAAAATAATTTCTTATAAAATTTAAGTAATTTTAGAGTGGGTACGAACATAAGAAGATATTGTAAGATTTTAAATTCATTTTTTGCATAAAACTTTTTAAAGATAGTTTTGGTTAAAACTTGAAAAATTCACACTAAATTAAAGACATGCATGTCCGAAAATTACGAAATTTCACCAGATGACTTGAATTATGTCGAAAATAGATAGGAATATGTAAAATCAAGCTTCTGGCGAGCACGTGTAATGCAAGCAACAGTGCGGCAACACGTGTGGCTGCTCTGGAGGCCACACGCGACTGAGTTTTTCCAGACGGTTGTATTTTTGAACGATCTACAATTTTTATGTTTAACACTTTTCGAAATTCAGAATCGATTAATAGCAGATTTTGAAAATCTAGAATGAATGTCAACCTCATTTCACACAACCAAAAAAGCAGTATTTTCGATGATTGTGTGGATGATAGACCGATAAATGTGTGAACTACAAAATATTTTGAACAACATTTATTTTAAAATCAAAGTGAAATAGTTCAAGAATAAGAAGAAACATTAGATGGAAATAGCAACCTAAACACAAGTTTCTGGATTTTTTAGAAACTCTTTTTCGTGTTCTTTATTTGTTGGGCAAAATCGATTGATGATTTTGTTACATCGCCTATACACAATGGTTTCTGCGTACGAATGAGGAGTTGTGTAAAATTTGGGAATATTTGGACAAGTTTTTGTATTTTCCCTAAATTTTCTCTATTTTCCCTCATTTTTGTACCTCAACTCTTCTCTAAATTTTTTCTCCCTAAAACTCACGAATTTCCAGCAAGATGATTGGTTAAACTTAGACAGACACTTGTCTTGGTTTTATTTTATTAAGTTTTGACACTTATCTCAAATTTGACACATATCATGCTTTTTCTTTAATTTTAAATCAAATTTTTTTATTCAATATTTTATTTTATTTATTTATATTTTATTATATTTATTATTACACTTAACCTATATATATTTATTGTATTTTTATTGAAATACTTTTATTTCATATAAAATTATCTTAAATTCCATTATTTTATTAACTCTCACACACACACACACACTCACACACATATATATATTATTTAAGTTATATTATTTTAGAATAATATTTTATGTGTGTGTAGTGTACAATATAAATTTATTAAATTTTATCTGAAGGATAATAAAATTCGTTTAATCTAATAAGATTATTATTATTTAGAAGTATTTTTATTTATTTCATTTCAACCCTGTTAAACATTAAGTAGATTAATATGTAGAGAAAATTATATGTATATATCAAATCTTTTGCTAGACTAAATAGTTTATTAATAATATTATTATTATTTGTTAGAATATTTTAAATTTTGGTGATTGAACAATGATGAGATCCAAGTAATAGTTACATAGCCTAACAGAACTGAATTCAAGAAGGAAAACTGAATTTTCATGAGAAAAAGTTTTCTAGTAAACCTAACTGATTACAAAGTCAAACTGATAAAGTATAATAATGATACTGATATCCAAACCGATTCAAGGTTGACCGATGAAGCCCAACTGACAGTCTATCTGAGTTGATCAGTCAGTCCAAATCAATTCATTCCCTGAAGAATCAGTATAATCAATGATTAAGGATCAGACTTCAGCTGAATTAGCAAATAAGGCTTTCCGTATCAACAATAATTGAATTTTAACAGAATGTCAGGTTTCAGCACACTAACAGAACATGTCAGAAATGACGATGACATGGAAACAATGACATCTGAATTTGAAAACAGATATATTATTTTTTTAAATATTACAATTGCAAATTAAGCTATAAATAGATAAGTTTAATAAGCTTTGAAGGTTACACAATTACACCATCTATATTTGATTGTTGAAAACCAATTGATCATATCTGAAGAAGCTTTCTGTGAGCCAAACGAAAGTAGCCAGCAAATGTTGATAAATAATTATATGGTCATTTTCAGGATTAAATTTGTGCTTAGAGTTTCCTTGTGAAATCAGTATAATTGAGGATAAGAAGTCTTACTGCTCAAATCAGTTTATATTGAAGTTTACTAAGAGTTTCAGTTAGACATTGTTAAGTCATAATGAAGTGGATGATTTCAAACTGCTTGTAATTACCTAAGTATTTTAGCAAAAATATCCCGTGAAGAAGAATGTGTGACGTAGGAGTATTGAAATATCTGAACATCCAAAAACAACTTTGTGCTTATTTACTTTGCAGTCCAGCTACCTTTCTACTATTCAGAAAACCCCAACTGATTTTTTTGTTAAACCATTTGTTCAACCAGTTTAAGCAATCCTACTTTCATACAGTTCATAATGGTTGACTTACTGAGAACCCAACTGACTAGAATAAAATTTTAGTATTGCAAATCCAACAGAAATATTTTTAAGGTAAATTTATTCACCTCCTTTAAACTTATTTTTTTTATCCCAACAAGTGGTATCAGAGCGGTTTATTCTTGTCTTTGAACAAAATATTCTAATGGACTCATTCAGCAAATCAAAATGTTCTCTAAAGAAGATTTTGATTGCTGGAATGTCAGGATACAAGCTCATCTAACTGATCAAGACGGTGATAGTGGTACGTCATCACAAACGGACCAATGAGGATCATAAAAACAAAAACTGTCATTGCTATTTTTGATGGTGCTCCTCAGATGATTGAAAAACCGAGGATGGAATGTGCTAGTGAGGACAAGAAGAAGGTAAATATTGACAATGTTGTCAAGGAATTATTATACAAAACTTTGGACAAGAATACTGTAAGCAAGATCGAAATTTGTCTCACTATCAAAGATATTTGGGATATACTGATACAATTATGTGAATGTAATGATAAAACAAAGGATAATAAACTATATGTGACAATCCAAACATTTGATAGTATCAAGATGAAGGATGAAGAATCCATGTAAAACTTCGATGAAAGAGTGAACAATATTATTATTGAACTAGTTGCCCTTGGTAAGTAATATGTAAATAGATAAATAGTATTGAAAGTAAGGGTATTCCCAAGAGAATGGATGTCAAAACAAAGACTATGCGAGAATCAGAGGTCCTTAACGAGCTTGAACTTCATGAACTGTTTGCATATCTCAAAGCATATGAATTCGAATTGAAAACAAAAAATAATTGTGAATCTTCAATCAAGATGACAAAGGCTCTGGCTATGGAAACTACTGAACAAAGCGCCTTAAAAGAGAAGTCGGCTGAGCAATTGATCAGTGATGCAATGTCACTGTTTGTAAATAAATTCGACAAGTTCTTAAGAAAGAATCAGGGAAACTTTCATAGCCCAATCAAACATAATCACAACAAGAAATAGTCCATCAGTGATGACGTACAACAGATGTTTCAATTGTGGGAAAGTTGGGAATTTCATAGGCGACTATCCCAAGTCAAAGAAGGATAAGAGAAGGCTAACTGACAAAGAAGACCGATCTGATCACGACAAGAAGAAAAGTCTAAAGATGACAAGAGATCATTCAGAAAGAAAAAAAAAATCAGAAGGTGTTTGTTTGCTGAAGACAACAATGCTAAGTGGTCTGACTTTGAGATTGACTCATCCGAGTCAGTATTCCACCAGTGAAAATGATGAAGAGGTGGTACAATGTCTCATGGCTGATGTTGAGCTAGAGTCTACCTATGATGAGGTATTTGATTTTAGCTCAAATGATTTTACACGAAATGATCTCATCACTGCATTTAATGATATGGTAATAGAGTACAAAAAACTTTCTCAATCATTCGAAGAAGTGAAAGAAAAGCAAGTAAGTCAAACTGACAATGATGTTGAGCCTAACTGAGAACAATCATGTGAAGTATTAGGTCTTTAGGTATAAATTGCAAAGCTGAAAACTGATAATGAAATAGTACTGAATGAGCATCAACAACTTATTTCTGAGAATAAGAAACTAGCCGAACTGATTAGCATTTGAAATAAGTCGTCAGTAAGTCTTGAGAAAATGCAAAAGTTGTAGAAGCATTCAAGAGACAAAACTTGTCTTGGCTTCGCGGTAATGATATCAATCCTATTGACTGTAGTACTCACTCGAAACTGAACATGTTCAAAAGGAAATACATTCATTTTGTAAATTCCAGTACGATACATGAACATCAAAAGCCTACTAATCAAGTTGAAAAACCCATCGAACAAATGAACAAATGCAAAAAGTTTGGTGTTCAGTATATACCAGAGAGTACATTTGTCAAGCCCAACTGGTCTGATCACAAATTCAGCCAGTCAAGACATAAATCAAGAATGACTAAGCCCTATCGATACTACAATTGCAAACATGTTCAAAAGAGATACATGCAAATCAATGTTGACATAAAAACTAAACAACATTCCATTTCACACATATACCAAGCATTGCACACACATGTGACTGCACAACTCTTCCAGAACAGACAACGAGGTCATGCTGTCAAATTGATCTAAGTGTGGGTTCTCAAGGGACTAATCTCTTTTGGACCTAGATAGAATTGGGTGTACCAGTTGATTTAATTTGTGTATGCTGAACAATGAAAGAGAAGAATTGAAAAATTCACTTTGGTACCTGGACAGTGGATGTTCAAGGTACATGAATGGTCAAGTCAATCTGCTATATATTTTAATCAACTGTGAAAGACCCATGATCATTTTTGGAGACAATGCTAAGGGAAAGACCGTAGGTAAAGGTAAGATTACTCATGGAAATATGATAATTAATGATGTTTTAATTTTTAAAAATATGTGTTATAATTTGATTAGTATTAGTCAACTTTGTGATAATGACAATTTAGTTTAATTTCGTAAAAACAATTGCTTAATTAATATAATGACGCTAATAATCAAATATTGTTAACTGGAATTAGAAATGATAACACTTACAAAATTGATTGGAATAATAATTATTTAGTCTCACCAACATGTTTGATGCTATTAATAATGATAAACGGTGGCATGAGTCATCCACGAATTTTTTTATAAATTTTACACTCCAATTGTTCGTTTATAGGCCAAATTCCTAACGTTAACATCATATCAGAGACAAATTCACCATTATGTATTGAACTGTCTTATGGGCCACCCGCTAATGTGTTGTAAACTCCACGCTCTAATAGTTCAAATCGAATAAATTAAATATTTGAAAATTATATATATGGACTTAGACAATCCTCTCTCTTAAGTTAATTTTTGTAGTGGTGTTTAGCTCAAGTCCCAATGTTTAAAAAATGATAGTGTAATTTTTTTTAAAATGTCGATTCTTGATTTTCTTTTAAATATGTAATTTTAAAACAAGGTTTTACCATCAGTCTCATCGATCGTTTATTATTCTGAACAATGGGGACATCCGGTCATAAGGAAATTGAGAGAATTTATTTCTTTTACAGAACAATCAGGTGCTCATTCAGACATTTAATATATTTCAAGAATCTGTTATCGGCTAAGAAAATGTTCAATTCAAGTCTAAGAATATATATCTACGATCTATATCACATAACTTTTTGTCATTAGTAAATTGGGTTATGAAATCTTACCTACATTTATTGTAATAACAAGATTAGCGACGGATTTGGCATAAACCGTCGCTACAATTAGCGACAGTTATTTTAATGCGGTCGCTAATTAGCGACTGGATTTTTGAAACACCGTCGCAATGTAGCGACGGTCTTTTAAAATATCCCGTCGCTAAGTAGCGACGGAATTTTAGAAACGTCGCTAATATTAGCGACGAAATGTTAAAACAGTCGCTAATTAGCGACGGTTATGCTATGACTATCAACAGCGTGCGTAGGCGCGCCGCGAATAATAGTTTTAATAGCGTGCCTACGCACGCTGCGAATAATTGTATTAACGACAGCTTGCAACTTTGCAGCGTGCAATGTGCGCCGCGAAAATCGAATTTGCGCGCTGCGAAAAGCCATTTTGGTTGTAGTGTCATTATTCATTTTTTCTTGTTTTTTTACTAATATATAATCAGCCTATTAACTAAGACTACCAAACTCCATAATTTTGGTGGAATATAAGGCGTGGGATTTCGGGAAGAAATTAATATGATGACACCGTCTTGAAAGAGTGAATGCATTGAAAATTTAATATGTTATAATCAGAATCCCCAAGAGTAGTTGATGCTATTTATATCCCACTTACAAATTGGGGACTTTTAGGTTAAATCAATGATTAATTTTCTTACAATAAATGATGGGGCCTATGCCAATATGTGTGTGTACTCCAAATACATGTATTACCATTTCCAAATATGATTTCACTAAATTTCAAGTACTTTAATATATATCTCCTTTGTATTCACAAAATATATATACCTAAAAAAAATGATGCCCGGATGATGATCAATGGTTACATCTATACGATCAATATTTTCTACCAATTCGAAGGATACATACTCCGGCTTATGACTAGCTACCAACTCGAGTGTACGTAACATAACTAGTAACATAAATAATACTCGAACTCGACTTGTGCCCGAAACATCCCTCTAGTCTGCCGATTGAGGATGTCTTGGCTCAAAAGTTCGGAGTGCCTGATTTCTTGAGCTGATACCGAACGGCCATAGTCGCTTCGCCAGCCTGAGTTTGACTTTAGCTTGGCTCACCCCGTGTATTTCCGATACCCTAGCTAGGAAGAAAGTTAAAGCAATTGCTTATTAACATTAGGGTGAAGAAGGAGACTGCACTGAAAACATTCAAAATCTTATATAAAAGTTGCAATTCTACTGCCAAAATTAAAGCCTCTCCACGTATATGAATACCTGTGTATGGTGTAGGCAAACCGAAGTCAGTTCTTTCGTTCATATATTTCGGAAGTCCTTAACTTGGGTTTCAGAGAAAGTCATTGGCGTCTTCTCACCTATATGCTCGTGTTTTCAAGCCCTCGTGGTCGGAATGATCGTCGGAAAGAAAAATCATTGCACCCACAAATCGAAGTCCCGACAATAATCAATATTTAACGAAAATCGTCCCTTATTGCAATATTACATAGTCGATCCCTTCTTCTACAGCATCAAAAATATTTATCATGGTAGTCATTGTTTTACAAGTATGCTAAAAGTACATGTACCATGCATGTTTCAGATTTGGCTAGAAGATGTGAAATACAAATACATTTGGTAGTACTCATTCAGGAATTTTGAAGTGGCTATCTTAATTAGGTTCAAACACTAGGAACAAATTAAAATTATATTATCAGTCAAAACATAACTTTATTTTCTTATATTTGTGGAATCACATATCCCCATGCTAAACACATGTGGATATGAGGGCGTCACAAATACTTATGTGTTAATGGTTCAGGCTATTAGGCACATTAGTCCATGAAGGGTGTGTTTTACTGTCGATGATGTCTCATATCACCTTGTATATCAGTCTTGTCTTTTTCTTGCCGCTGCAAGCGTCCTCAACAAAGATAAATTTTACCTTATCTATTAAGATCTAATGTCCCTTTTTAATATCTCAACAATTCAACCAAATCTTAAATTGTAGCATTAACATTTTGACATACGAGAACTTCCCAAAAAGTCATTCATCTCAATATTTCTCATGTACGCTTAACTTAACATGCTATCTACAATATTACACGTCTAATAGTCGTGAATAGATTTTCTGTATAAACGTCGAATAAGACAGTTTCACAATTTCACTCCTATATTTTGATTTTTTTTAAATAATTTTTTTAAATTCCTTCCTCTACCTCAAGGGTAGAAATAAGGACAAACATGAATTACAAGAGGTTTAACTGAATGGTTAAAAAAAGAAGAAGAATAAGTTAGATGTAGAAGGAAGCAATTAATGTAGTTTGCAAGAATGGTGAGACAGATAACACTAGAGGGCCATTAGAATTTAGAGTACAACTAACATAACGTGAAATGCATTCAAGCCACCCCTTCTCCGTCTCCCGCCGCCTCAGCCACCGCCCCAAATGGAGTTTTTTCAAGGCAGCACGCGGCTAATTTATAAGTCGCTTGGATCGATCGGAGATGGAGATCAGAAAGGTAACTAATTCGACGATGTGATGATCTTTTCATAGCTAATAATTATTTAGTTTTAAATAGAACTAAAAACTATACGTAAAAAATCATCAGTCAGTTGCAGTAAGCTCTACTAGAGTTAAAATCAAACATTTAAAACTCTATTAAATTATCTGAGCATGCATGGGATGTGCCCATGTGGATGTGGGTCAATAATCACCAAATGAAATAAATGTAGCTAGAATTTATTTAAAATTAAATTAATTGTATATATAACTAACTTCCATCAAGCTAAGAAGCTTAATTTCTTCGATACACCTTTCAGGAAACACAAAATTTTAACATCTAAATACTTAGATTAATGGTATTTCGTTTTATTTTCTAATTGGAGATCAATGAGAATATTCCCGCTGCTCATTAAATTCAAATACTCTAATTTAGTGTTTTAATTTCAGTTATTGGAAAGTGATCTTGGCCTAGCTAGTCTCTTTCCATCATGCCGTTTTCGTTTAACTCTAAATAAATTCTCTTCCATTGTTAGAAGAAATTTCTATAAAGGGAATTTTCAATTTTGGTCATGTATATGTGTTTGGTTTATCGCAAATTCGGTTTCTATGTTGTCAAATTTTAGTTTCAGTCTTATATTTTTTATTTTTAGCAATTTTGATCATTTCTCTGCTTAAATGTTGATGTGACATTACACATCACGTTATATCCATGTCGCATCGACACAACGTCAGTGATACGTTAAAAAGACTAAAATATCAAAAAATAATAAATAAAATAATAAAGACAACAAACTAAAACTAAAATTCGACAACATAAAAAATTTAATAAGAAAATATATAAGAGCAAAAATGTAAATTTTTATTTCTATATATAACACTCTCTTTAAAAAAAAGTAATTGATAAATATATGAAGAATAGTACTGTAACCAAATCCCTCAAAAAATCGTAGTGGCCCATGACAATTTTTAATGCACAAAAGGACTAGCTTGTGGCCACAAATAGTTATGAATGAGCCATGCATGCACACTTGTGACCTCTACAAATCCTTCAAGCAAATTTCATCTGGAATTCTAATTTACTTGTTCGTTTCATTATATCAAAAAATGAAGTATCCTTTGAACCATGCACATATAGCTACAATTTATTCAAAATCAATCTCGAGTTTAATCTAGATAACCAGTGGCGCGGTATATATTTCCAAAAAATAAATACATAAATAATTTTTTGAGGAAGGCAAAATTAAATGTTATTTTTCAATATAATGTCAAATATAAGTTCTGACCTAATTTTAAACAACTCTTTAAATTCTTAGCGAATAATTCTGCGTTTGGATTTAAAATGAATGCATCATATATTAATAATACATGAATAAAATCATCTGGAGCGATCCAATGTGGGGATTCGACTTCAGTAACAAGTAACCCTAAAAATTAAGCCATAATCGATTACATAAGATTTGCGGAACAATATACATATAAGATGGTGAGATGCTCGCTAAATTCGTCCCGTAAGTTGAGCTATTCTAGTTTTGTTCTTTATATATATATCAAACTTATTTCATAATGCAGTTTGTCTTTTTTTTTTTGCCCCGTATTTTAGTCATATTTGAAGTGATCACGTGACATTAAATATTGATGATTTAACATTAGACATTGTTGTCGTGACGTATTATTGTGAAATATGATTAAAAGCAATAAAAAAAAGTAAATTATAGGATGAACATCAAATTCTGACTAATTAGAGAATCAAAACCGAATGTAGGTCAAGTTGTAATATGATTTTGATAATTTTCCCACTCGGACGAACACAGTCAAATAGAAACCTGATCTTGCACGTGTTGCCGTTGCCCTCGACTGCACCTCATTCATTCACAACAATAAAAGAGAAGCTTTTTCACAATATCACAAGTCTATTTATTCCCCCCCGACAGAATAATTCGAGGCAGTTCAAAGTTGCATTAACTCTTACTTCTTTCACGCACTCACACAAACTAGACAAGTGAAGCAGAGATTGAGTAATGATTCAATAACCCTATTTGTAGTATGTGCCAAGTGGGGTTTTGTCATAAAAGGATTAGGTAAATAATCAATCCCACATACCTCTCAGAGTACAGTAACTGAATTTATATCTTCATATATCTCTCTCTTTGTGTGTGTATATATATATATGTTCTTACATGCATTGCAAATCATATCTCAAGTGTATAACAGATTTTTACACCCTTTTTTTTTTGTGAAGTTGCAAACGCACGTTGTAATAGCACTAAAATGGGAAGAATATCGAATAATTCGAGTGAAAAGATTGAGGTGAAGAAAGGTCCTTGGACTCGAGATGAAGACCAGAAGTTGTGCGAGTACATTGAACAGTTTGGCCATGGGAGTTGGCGAGCTCTGCCTGAAAAAGCTGGTAAAAATATTTATTATTGAACATCGATTTACTTGCATGCATGCAATTTGTACTGGATTTGTAATAATATTATTACGCTGTATGCTTTTTCATCAAAGGGCGGATCCAAGAATCAACGTATACTTCACGGGGTTACGTACACATCAAAATTTAATTATCAAAATAAATAAAAATAGTAAGTTTTAATTTTGGTTCTTTAGTTCAAAAATTAGTTAAGAAAAAAGTAGAGGTATAAACGACTCGAAAAATTGACGGTTTGCGAAATGATTAAGCAAACTGAACAATGATTAGTGATGATTTAATTATGGTATGTGGCATATATGCAGGGCTTGAAAGGTGTGGGAAAAGTTGCAGACTGAGGTGGAAAAATTATCTAAGGCCTGATATCAAGAGAGGAAAATTCAGTGTGCAAGAAGAGAAGACCATTATTAGACTTCATGCTCTTTTAGGCAACAGGTAAGTGAGGTAACAATATTAATATTGTAACGAAGATTAATATTTGATATATCTATATGTAGGTGTATCCGAATATTATCTTTGAATCAAAAGTTATAGACAATATATATAGTAATCATATAAACTCAAAATTTTTAAATTATACGATCTATTTCGATTATTGAGGTGAGATGAGTCAGTTGTTAGTGGGATAGTCTTTATTTACTTTTTTTAAAATTTATATTCGTGTTTTTCATATGGTAAAATTTCTACGTAATGAATTGCTATAAAAAAACACAATGTCGAGTTAAACAAGTTGATGATAATATCAAGGAATACTAATTTCCTTGCATGATTTTCATACACAAAATACAATTTATGAATTCAATTTACATAATATATGTTAGGTGGTCCGTAATAGCAAGCCATTTACCAAAGAGAACCGATAACGAAGTCAAGAACTACTGGAACACCCGTCTCAAGAAACGGTTAGCTCGAATGGGCATCGACCCGTCGACCCACAAGCCGAAGAACGTTAGCCCCGACGGCTCAGCTCAATCCAGACTAGCCGCCAACCTCAACCACATGGCACAGTGGGAGACGGCTCGGCTGGAAGCCGAAGCCAGGCTTGTTCGTGAGTCAAAACGTTTATCTGACCTCCACCTCCAACTTCTTCGCAAAGCCACCGCCCCGCCACCTCCACCATGCTTAGACGTGCTAAGAGTCTGGCTAGCCACAACAGCCACAGCCAACGGCTCTTTCAGCTCAGTCACCGGAAGCCTCGAGCCTCCAACGTCTACATTCACCATCTCCAGCAACTCGAACATAATTCCACTTAATGATCTCATCAACGGAGGTTCAATGGTTTCTATTAACACCACCTACAATGGAGTCAAGGGTAAAATGGTGAATTCACAACAGTTTCAAGACGATAACTATAATTATAGCCACACGAGTGCAACAGATTTTGTGACTACGAATTACGACAATTTGGTTGGTGTCTTCTTCGAAGATAATGAAGATGACAAGAGTTACTGGAATGAGCTATTAAATTTGTTGAATTCTCCATTATGATCAATCATGTTATTTTAAGAGATCAAGCACCACGTTAGGACATAGAGGGTAACCAGATTAGTGTTTAATTAGGGTTAGTTAATTTGCTCATCAAGGAATTCGAATATTTCCTATGTAGAAATCTGCTAATAAAGAGAAGTCACGTGCATATGTTATCTTGCTTAATCTTAAATGATCATCAAACCTAGTATTTACTTGTATATTTTTTATGCTTGTAAATTTTAAAACATAAAAAAAAAAATTGTGAGATGATCTTATATATCTTTATCATATCTTTATCAGTGAGACGAGTCGATTCAACTCATACCTAACATGAAAAGTAATTTTTGTCATAAATAATAATATTTTTTCATTACTTGGATCAGATTGAAAATATGCATATGTTTCATAAAATTAATCCATAAAACTGTATCACAATAATTTTTGTATTAAAACTATCCATAGCGGACCTTTTATCTAAATTGCATATTGGGCTTGGACAATCTTATCTCTTTGAGCTAGTTTTTGGAGTTGATTTAGGTCTAAATCTCAATCTTAACATGGTATCAGAGCTCAGATTCCACCGTTATGTATTAGATTGTCATAGTTGGGCTACCCGTTCTGCCCATAGTTGGGTCATTTATAAACTTCATATTCTAAATATTCATTCTTGGGCATGAGGGTGTGTGTTAGTTGTCTCACATCGGTTGGATAAAATTCATGTGAGCTGTATATATGGTCTTTGATAATCCTCCCCCCTCGAGATAGCTTTTGGAGTTGAGTTAGGTCCAAGTCCCAATCTTAACAGCAGATTATGGCACTGTTCAATTTAATTATGAAAGCGTAATATGTTTCAAATATTCTTTTTCGACTTTTTCTTTGAAAACCGAAACTAAATAAAGTACTAATTACGGTTTCAATCCCAAGCCAAAATAATGAGTTCTTCTTAGGGCATCCGCATCCGTCCACATTAATCTATGTTATTAACTTTCCATCTCCTAAAAAATTATGGGGTCCACGAGCCACATATTCATTACATTAACACTTTCCCATTATTAACACACACTCACATTCATTTAATATCAAATTTCATTATTTATGGGTCCCACTGTCCACATACTCATTTTTTTTTTATTTTAATTAATTCAATATCTTTCTAATTTTGTTAAATTTTTACAACAAATATTATTTAAAAATAAATAGTATTGTGAGAAAGCGTCGCACATAGCGACGGTTTGTGAAAAACCGTCGCAAGTAGCGACGGGTTTTGAGACACCGTCGTAAGTAGCGACGTTTTTCAATTTACGACGGTTTATGAAAAACCGTCGCTATTTGCGAAATAATGCCGTTCATTCTGATGAATTTCTTGGATGAGATGGCAGCCAAGATTAATAATTCACGCACCCACATTGGTGCATGAATATTAATGGGTGTTAATAATCACCCATTAATGCACCAATGTGGGTGCCCTTAGAACATCCACAATTACACCCACCAACTCATCAAAAAGCCTGGGGTCCACTGCCACATACTCATTATAACAACATATCTCTTTTACCCACATTCCTTTTAACATTCAAACTCATTATTTGTGGGTCCCACAGTCCACGCAATCATCTTAAATTTTTTTCATATTAAATAAATATGTTTTAAATATATTTTACATTATTTAAATCATTATTCTAATTTTTAAAACCATCTTATTTTTAATAAAATAATTTTATTAATTTTAAAATATAATATTAATTTTTTTTAAAATATATTTATTAAATAAAATAGGTGTTCAAAAGAAATAATTATGAAATTGAAATGAAACAATAACTTAGGAATAAACCATACTTTGATGAAATTAAAACTAACATATTAAATAATAATTCATAACCGTTGAAAGGAAAGTCAAAAATTTAAAAGCAAAATTAAAATAATTCAAAACATGTGGAGCCGGCGCGTCAGCGACGGTTTGTCGAAAAATGTCGCAAATTAGCGACGGTATTTAAAAAATAGTCGCTAATTTTCGAATTTTTTTTAAAAAAATAAACTGACAGAGGGGCGTTGCCCTTAGAACATCCACAATAACACCCACCAACTCATCAAAAAGCCTGAGGTCCACTGCCACATACTCATTATAACAACATATCTCTTTTACCCACATTCCTTTTAACATTCAAACTCATTATTTGTGGGTCCCACAGTCCACTCAATCATCTTAAATTTTTTTCATATTAAATAAATATGTTTTAAATATATTTTACATTATTTAAATCATTATTCTAATTTTTAAAACCATCTTATTTTTAATAAAATAATTTTATTAATTTTAAAATATAATATTAATTTTTTTTAAAATATATTTATTAAATAAAATAGGTGTTCAAAAGAAATAATTATGAAATTGAAATGAAACAATAACTTAGAAATAAACCATACTTTGATGAAATTAAAACTAACATATGAAATAATAATTCATAACCGTTGAAAGGAAAGTCAAAAATTTAAAAGCAAAATTAAAATAATTCAAAACATGTGGAGCCGGCGCGTCAGCGACGGTTTGTCGAAAAATGTCGCAAATTAGCGACGGTATTTAAAAAATAGTCGCTAATTGTCGAATTTTTTTTAAAAAATAAACTGACAGAGGGGCGTTCAATCAATTTAACGCCCCTTACTCTATCACCTGTGAGTAGGCGTTATAACGCCCACTCATGGAGAGGGGTGTTAAATGGGTGTTATAACACCTATTTAACACCCCATTGTGGGTGTCCTTAATTAAATTCTTAATTATATATATCGTAATTATTTATTAAATAATTAAATTTAATCGGTTAGATGATATATTGATTATCTTATGAGATTAATTGGTATATATATGTTTTCTTTTATTTATATCTTTAAAATTTTGATTCGGGCTTGGGCATATCATAATTAAATTTAATCAGTTAGATGATATATTGATTATCTTATGAGATTAAGTGGTATATATATATTTTCTTTTCTTTATATATCTTTAAAATTTTGATTCGGGCTTGGGCATATCTTCTATATCGGGCCTCCATCCAGAGAATGGAATCTGTCCCAGCTTAATATCAGCCCATATTTTAATTAGTATTTTCAATTGTGGTGGTGGTTTCTAGTGGTTTTCAAGTCTAAATGTGCATAATGTTTTCACTAGTTTTTGTGCTTTGGCTATTGAAATTGTATGTGATATTTTTTTGTGTAATTTTTTTTATAAGCTTATGTGTTTTATAAGTTGTTGAGATTGAAAGAGCATTTTTGGGTGTAAATGATGGTTAAAGTTGTGTTTCGTTTATAATTTTGTTGACGATCTCGATATCGATATAGTATATTTAATTTAGCCCCGAGATTTAAAAATCTGGTTTCGCCTCTGTATTTTCTTGTCACTCTTGACTCGATCATAACCAGAAACTTCACTCAATTAATTTTGAAAAAATTAAAGAAAAGGTGTGCTATAGGAGATCAAAGTCAATTGAACATGAATTAATTAATTATTAAATTGGTTTTACGAAATTTTCTCAGTGATAATCAATGCAAAAGTGACAAGTGTCAAGGTAAATACGAGAGATAACATTAATAAATCAAAATACATTACATCACCAAGTGCATATGCCTGATTAACACATGTAAAAATATTTAGCATCAAATAAAATAATTAGTTATCTTTCAAATAGATAATTATAAAATATATTATTTTTTCTGAAATAATAATAAATATGAAAAAACCAATTAACCTAAAACGTGTTAGCAGTCGAAAGAAGAATTTTGGTCTTCAAGGCAAACTCTCATTTTCTGCACGACATTTACATATGAATGGAATATATTTTTTTTAAGAAAACACTACAAAAACTCGAGAAATCTTCCGACATATTAAGGATTTTTGTTTGTTTTTTTTTTTTGCAGTATAAAATTGAGGTATAACAATATTTTT
This sequence comes from Primulina huaijiensis, assembly GCF_012295235.1. Taxonomy (NCBI): domain Eukaryota; kingdom Viridiplantae; phylum Streptophyta; class Magnoliopsida; order Lamiales; family Gesneriaceae; genus Primulina; species Primulina huaijiensis. Next base: position 22,067,583 of record NC_133312.1, read on the forward strand.
TGTCATACACATTTTTTAAAATTTTAGTCATGTTATCTATCAATTCATAGTCTTAGTCCATCATATTGCACTTTTTTCAAATTTTGGTCATTTTTCACCAAAACGCTGATCTGACACAAACAAATGATGATTTGACCTTGGACATTACATATCCTATGCCATTGTCATTGTTCGGGTGAAAATGATTAAATTTGAATAAATATATGTAGTCCGTGTGTGCCTATCAGCCTTTGTGATTGGGTGTGTGTTTGTTAAATTTGCATGTGTGCGTGTTCCTTCATCAAACATGGGATTACTGCCCGTTACCTTGTGGTGCTTTTGCGTGATCATTGAATAAACGCTCTGATTCTTTATTTTTATAAGTTCCTTGTATACACATTCATGCAGGTAACACTTGTCATCGTCTGTATCATCTTATCACGAATTATGATTTTTCATTTACAGTTTTCTCCATATTCCTTCCTCGTCTAGCTGTTGGATCATGATATCTGATTTCAGCTCTGCTCGGATTCTTGGCCTTGCAGTCAAACTTCTATATACCCCTTCACTCTAGAGGGAACAACTAGCTTACTCAAAAATTATTTTATGTTTCGTCATAACTTTAATTCATAACGACTGATTACGGTGCAATATAATCATTCCCTGAATGTGCTCAGTAGCTCCTTCACATTTCAACTTTGATTATCGTATGTCAAAACCGAGACTTTCCGGTTCTTACATTATGTTTCTAGCCTAGGTAATTGCAAGCCCTGCTGATCTCATCAAAGTGAGGATGCAAGCAGATGCTCGAATGGTGAGCCAAGGTATACAACCTAGGTACTCGGGGCTGTTCGATACCCTAATCAAGTTCATTCACTCTGAAGGATACGCAGGACTTTGGAAAGGTGTTTCCCCCTGATGTCCAAAGAGCATTCTTAGTTAACATGGGTGAATTAGATTGCTATGACCATGCCAAAAGATTCATTATCGAAAATCAGATTTGTAATGATGACATCTATGCCCACACTATGTCTTCCATTATGTCTGGTCTTTCAGCTACTGTATTGAGCTGTCCAGCAGACGTAGTTAAGACTAGAATGATGAACCAAACTACTGGGGTGGATGGAAGCAAGTTTAAATATAGAAACTCCTATGATTGTCTAGTGAAGACTGTGAGAAATGAGGGATTTCGGGCACTGTGGAAGGGATTCCTACCTACGTGGGCTAGGCTCGGCCCTTGACAATTTGTATGCTGGGTCTCATATGAAAAATTCCGACATATTACCGGCTTAACATCCTTCTGATGAGTCAATAACATTCTGGATTCCAGAAAATTTTCTAAGTGTTTTCTCTTATTTTGCAGGGGTTTACATGGTAGAAGTCTGAATTTGAGTTTTGTTTTTTTTAATCATAAATGCTGCTCTGTGAAAGCAATTTTTCGTTTTAAATGTTAAACAAATCAAGCCAACAATTTGAATTCAAGTCACATCATTTTTTACAAATAATTAACACATGTTTTGTAATTAGTCAAAAATGGTTGGTTTGATTATGTAAGCAATGAGGTTTTAATTTTTGTTTTTTTCCTACATTTCACCTATAAATACCCATTCATTCTTCATTCCAAAATCACACCAAAACACAAAATCCTCTCATCTACAATCATAAGTGTAGAATTGAGATAAAGGATTTAGTGTGAGATTTATTAAGGAGTGTTTATCCTTGGAAGGAATAGGATTAGTGGAGAGAAAGTGAGTGTTAAAATCAGAGTGTCCTGAGTGAAATATTTTGTATTCTCAATTCTCTTGTCTTCTTTGTTCTTAATAAAGAAGTGATCTCCTTGAGAGGTTTAGAGTGGACGTAGCCCAATCTTGAGGTGAACCACTATAAATATTGGTGTTCATCTTATTCATCGTTGATATTCCGCTGCGATGTTACCTCGTTTATTTTCCTGATATCCCAACAACTGGTATCAGAGCGAGGTTCTCAAATACTATAGGATGTCCTCGTATGCTCTGTGGTTGCAGCTTAGTCTGAACTTCCACATCAGAAAAGGCTTTCTAGACAGTATTAGGGAAGTGGTTCTTTTGTGTTCAGGCTTTGACGATTAATTCGTTGGTAGCAATCACAAAAGATGGAGGTACACACAAGCAAGATGATTAGTCTTAATGGCTCTAATTATCAACTTTGGAAAAGTAAGATGAAAGATCTTCTATTCGTCACCAAGATGCACCTACCGGTGTTCAGCGAGTCTAAACCAGATGATAAATCGGATGCCGAATGGAACTTCGAGCACGAGCAAGTCGACGGGTACATCCAACAATTTGTCGATGACAACGTGTATAATCACATATCTAACAAGACACATGCTCGTACGCTTTGGACGAAGTTGGAGACACTATATGCATCCAAAAGTGGCAACAACAAATTGTTCTATTTGAGCAAGCTTGTCCAAGTTCGATACAAATAAGGAACTCTGGTCGCAGATCATCTGAATGAGATTCAAGGATTCGTGGAGCAGTTATCAAGTATGAGCATAAAACTTGATGACAAGGTGATAGCTTTGATTGTGCTAGCTTCATTGCCAGAGTCTTGGGAGACTCTGAAGGTATCACTCACGAACACAGCACCAGGAGGAGTCGTGAGTATGGATTTCATCAAGAGTGGAATCTTGAATGAAGAGATGAGGCGGAGATCTCAAGGATCCTCTACCTCACAGTCAGATGTTTTGGCTGCTGAGTCAAGGAGGAGAAACAAGATCAAGAAAAACACAAATCAAAAGCCAAGAAGAAGCAAGTCCTCGGGGAGATATGCCAACATAAAGTGTTATCGCTGTGGAGAAAACGGACATATTAAAAAATACTGCCGAAAACCGAAAGATAAACATGAAACCGATGATGAGCAAACAAACGCCATTGACGAATTAAATGTTGTTCACGAGCTAGAGCAAGAGTCCGTAAATTTGGCAACTCAAGTAACTAGTTGGGTGATCGATAGTGGAGCAACAGTCCACGTCACATCTCGAAGAGAATGCTTTACATCCTACACACAAGGGGACTTTGGTGTGGTGAGGATGGGGAATAACGACTTATCCAGAGTCGTGGGAAAGGGAGATGTGAGCTTGACTACCGTGGATGGCTCTACACTGATCCTGAAAGACGTCAGGCATGTGCCAGATATGCGTCTGAGTCTGATATCTGTCGAAAGACTTGATGAAGAAGGTTTCTGCACAACCTTACGAAATGGGATATGTAAGATTTCAAAAGGCTCACTTGTGGTGGCAAAAGGATTAAAGATGTCAAAGCTGTATGTAGTTCAGGAAAATCATTATGAAGGTGTGAACTACACAGGGGAAGAAAACTCAACAGAGTTGTGGCACCGACGTCTGTGTCACACAAGTGAAAGAATCTTACACGCCTTGTGAGCAAGCAAGTTCTGCTCAGTATAAAGCAGGTTCATATGAAACAATGCACAAAATGCTTAGCCGGAAAACAAAACAAGATATCATTCAAAAGTTCACCTCCTAGCAGAGCCGATAAAATACTAGATCTGGTGCACTTAGATCTATGTGGTCCGATGCCATTGTCGCTCGGAGGAGCGAGATACTAGGTAACTTTTATCGATGATCATTCTCGAAAAATTTGGGTGTGGACACTCAAAACCAAAGACCAAGTTGCGGAAACATTCAACAATTTTCTAAACTTGGTTGAACGGCAAACATCCATTAAACTGAAATATATTCGAACGGATAATGGAGGAGAATACATTGGAACCTTTGATGAGATATGCAAAAGGAACGGAATCAGACATCAAACACAACCACCAAAGACACCACAACTCAACGGATTTGCTGAGAGGATGAATAGAACTTTGGCAGAAAGAGTCAGAAGCATGCTTTCACATGCAAGGCTGACTAAGGAATTTTGGGGTGAGGCTGTGGTTGCTGCAGCATATATATTGAATCGTTCACCTTGTGTTCCTCTCAATCATGATGTCCCGGAGCAGGTGTGGCAAGGCAAAGAAGTTTCCTATAATCATTTGCGGGTATTTGGCTGTGTTGCTTATGTTCATATACCAAATGATGAAAGAATGAAGTTGGATGTCAAAACAAGAAAGTGCATATTTATAGGCTATGGCGAGGATCAACTTGGTTACAAGTTCTACAATACAGATCTCAAAAAGCCTATAAGAAGTCGTGATGTCGTATTTCAGGAGAATGAATTCTTGGAGACTGAGGAAAAGGAGAATTCTGGATCTGAACAAGATCTGGAATGGTGGCCTTCAACGGTAAATCCACAACCGGTTGAAGATGAAGAATTGCAGAATGATCATGAGGATGATGATGAGATCCGTGTTCACAGTGAATCACCAGCAGAAAGTTCTCATGGTACAATGACCACACGTTCTGGAAGAGAAGTGCGACCCTCAACCAGATATTCCTCAAATGAATATATCCTGCTAACTGACGGGGGAGAACCAGAGAACTTCGATGAAGCTATTACCAGTGAACACAAAGATAAGTGGATGGAGGCTATGAAAGAAGAAATGCAATCATTGCATGAAAATGAGACATTTGAGCTGGTGAAGTTGCCGAAAGGCAAGAAAGCTTTGAAGAATAAATGCGTGTTCAGATTGAAGCACGAAGAACACAGTAGTTAACCAAGATTCAAAGCTAGGATTGTCGTCAAAGGTTTCGGACAGAAACATGGGGTCGACTTTGACGAAATATTTTCACCTGTGGGGAAGATGACATCCATCCGGATTGTGCTAGGGTTAGCAGCTGAGCTTGATCTGGAGGTGGAACAAATGGATGTCAAGACCGCATTCCTTCATGGGGATTTGGAGGAAGAAATCTACATGGAGCAACCAGAAGGGTTTGCAGAGAAGGGGAAAGAGGACCTCATGTGTAGACTAAAGAATAGTTTGTACGGTCTCAAGCAAGCACCAAGACAGTGGTACAAGAAGTTTGAATCAGTGATAACTTAACAGGGATTCAAGAAAACCACTGCAGACCATTGTGTGTTTGTCAAAGATACCTCTGATGATGATTTGATGGTGCTTCTGCTCTATGTAGATGACATGTTAATTGTTGGCAAAGATGCTTCTGAAATCAAAGGCCTAAAGAAGCAACTAAGCAAGAATTTTTCTATGAAAGACTTGGGGACAGCAAAAAGAATTATTGGTATGGAAATCCATCGAGACAGGTATGCCAAGAAGACCTGGTTGTCGCAGGAGAAGTATATTGAGAAGGTACTTCAAAGGTACAACATGGACCAGGCCAAAGCGGTTGGATGTCCTCTTGTCAACCACTTCAAGTTGAACTCAAAGCAGAGTCCTATTACAGATGATGAGGAAGAAGAAATGAAAAGTGTTCCATATGCTTCAGCTGTTGGAAGTCTGATGTATGCCATGGTATGTACTCGGCCGGATTTAGCTCATTCAGTAGGTGTAGTGAGTAGATTTCTTTCAAAACCAGGAAAGGAACATTGGGCTGCAGTAAAATTGATATTCAGATATATACGGGGAACCTCTAAACATAGATTGAGTTTTGGAGGATCCAGACTTGAGCTTGTAGGCTACACAGATGCAGATATGGCAGGAGATATTGACTCTCGAAAATCCACATCAGGTTACCTGATTACATTTGCAGGGGGAGCTGTGTCATGGCAGTCAAAGTTGCAAAAATGTGTAGCATTGTAAATCACTAAAGCGGAGTTCATTGCAGCAACTGAGGCATGCAAGGAGCTGTTATGGATGAAAGGGTTTTTGGAGGAATTAAGTTTTATGCAAGATCAATACAAGTTGTTCTGTGACAGTCAGAGTGCAATTCATATTGGAAAGAATCTTATAATGCATTCAAGATCAAAACATATTGATGTACGCTATCATTGGATACGAGATGTATTGGAGAAGAAGTTGTTGAAACTTGAGAAGATTCACACGGATGAAAATGGATCTGATATGATGACCAAGACATTGCCGAAATGGAAGTTGGAGTTCTATAAAGCTGTTGCAGGTATGATTGAATTCACAAAATGTGCTTGAGGGGGAGAATTGTTAAACAAATCAAGCCAACAATTTGAATTCAAGGCACATCATTTTTGACAAATAATTAACACATGTTTTGTGATTAGTCAAAAATGGTTGGTTTGATTATGTAAGCAATGAGGTTTTAATTTTTGTTTTTTTTCCTAAACTTCACCTATAAATACACATTCATTCTTCATTCCAAAATCACACCAAAACACAAAATCCTCTCATCTACAATCATAAGTGTAGAATTGAGATAAAGGATTTAGTGTGAGATTTCTTAAGGAGTGTTTATCCTCGGAAGGAATAAGATTAGTGGAGAGAAAGTGAGTGTTAAAATCAGAGTGTTCTGAGTGAAATACTTTGTATTCTCAATTCTCTTGTCTTCTTTGTTATTTGTTATTAATAAAGAAGTGATCTCCTTGAGAGGTTTAGAGTGGACGTAGCCCAATCTTGGGGTGAACCACTATAAATATTGGTGTTCATCTTATTCATTGTTGATATTCCGCTGCGATGTTACCTTGTTTATTTTCCTGATATCCCAACACTAAACAAATAAATTGTTCTTGTTTGTAGATCGGGTAAATTATGTAACTCTTGTTACCTCTGATGTTTGTCGTTTATGACACCTAAAAATTCAGAATATTCAATTTAATCTACCTGTTATTTCTGAACTCTAAGTTAGCAGACAGAAACCACTGGATTCTTCATGGCCAACTTTAAACTATGCAGGTGGGGTATTGATCAGGAGTTTTAGCTAACACTATCTGTGCTTTTAAGTACTGATGTTGGTACTTCCAGTTTTGCGTCGATGACGAATTTGGATTTTTTAAAATGTTTTTATTTAAAAAATTAGAAACAGTTTTTTAACGTTCGAATAAATGTTGAAAAATGCTTTTCTTATTTATTTATTTTAAATAGAAGTAGTAGTAGATATGTATAAGCCATAAATTTTAGGGCAAAAATTTGTGTGAAACGGTCTTAAGGGTCGTATTTTGTGAGACGAATATCTTATTTGGGTCATCCATGAAAAAAATATTACTTTTTATGCTAAAATTATTACAATTTGTGTGACGAAAAGCACGATGTGCTACCACCAAAAACATTTACTTGTAGTTGTTTACATTTATCATCTTTTTAAATGTATTTATAATTTCCTTATTTGTGTCGTGACAAAGAATGTGGAATCAACCCAAACAAATTGGCATTGAAATATCCTTCAAAATCATTTAATAAATCTGAAACTGAATTGAAATTGGAACCAGCTCTTCCACAGTTAAAAACATTTACTAATAGTTCCCACTTTTAGATTGCTATATCAAATCAAATTAAAATCTTCTTTTATCTATCATTCCATGCTTTTATCCACAATTGTTATATACTCTGAAAAATTCTGCAAGTTTAATAATTATAATTTGTATAACATTCAAATAAAAACTTTCAAATTAAATAAAGTTGTATGGAGTCATAAACGTGATTATTCATTTGGTATGGAGTCGTAAAACGATTATCAAACATCACAGATAATATCAAACAGGTAACTCAAATTTTTTAAATCATTTGATAAAACTAGTGTCATGTCTTGGCCACTCTTCCAACATGAGAATATAATATTCTCAATAGTATTTTCGTTAATAATTGCATTATGTTGGGTTAAGTGTGCAAGAGTGAGGGAAGTACTGATATGAGTGATCTCCCGAGAAATTACCTTGTATGTCATGTTGCTGACATTACGTTGTTTGATCTGGTAGGCTAGGTGGACCATAAAAAAAGGACGTTATATCTTAGTGGGTAAGGCTATCTCTGTTGAGAACAACACTAGCGGCACAATAAGGGTAACACTGATATCGAGTGACTGATACAACATCAACAGCGAGGCGTGACCCCAAAGACCGTATTGGATTCAAGGGCCTAACATCCCAACTTATTGGCACCCACATCGGTGCATTCCCTCATGTACATGTGTCGCTTAGTTTGGGGCTCTATGTTGCCACAAGTGTAAGAAAATAAAGTTGTGTCTTGGGTAATAGTTATAGCTTTTGACCTAGTGTTAAGCGCTTCATTCTAACACATTATTTGCAGCTTATTAGATTTGAATACATAATAGGGAAAATATTTTTTGGTACGTTAATTTGTCTTTCTTATTTGTTTTGGTACATTAACTTTTCAATTTTTGATCTTGGTATTATAACTTTTGAATTTTGAGTATTTTGGTTCATCTACTACCGCAATATTCAATGTTCTCCAAAACGCTGATTAGATGAGAGCTAAAACACGTTTTCGTGACACAATAATTGAATAGTTCTGGTGAAATGCATAGAACTTGTAAAGTTTAATTAATTTGTTTGATTTTTTTAACGTTAAATTGATTAATTTCAAATAATTTTTTTCCATCAAAATCAAGAAATCCACAAATTTTTGCAACCATTAGCTTTAGCCATCATTTAATCAGTGTTTTTTTTTTGGGGGGGAATGAACATTATGTTGATAGATGGACCAAAATAGCTAAATTTTATAAGTCATTGTATCAACACCGAAAATTGAAATGTTAGTGGACCTAAAAAAAAAGAGACATGTTACTGGACCAAAAAGTTATTTTCTTATATAATATCAGCTCTGATACAAATTACAAGATCAAATATTTGTCTTTTTATAAAGAAAAAATTATAGTTTGTGATTATTGTACAACTCAAAATTTTCAAACTATATAACAATCCAAACGTCATATTTTTTCTAATCTCTCGGCATGAATAATTATTTTTCCAATCATAAATATAATATAGCAGTAATCACTCTGTTTGACTTGAAATTTAAAAAAAAATTAATGTTCAATATATTTTCCAAAAAAAAATGTCGATAAAAGTAACTATTTTCAGTATATATTTGTTGTCACTGATTACTTAATTATAACCTGAAACTTCACTCACATAATTTTGGAAAGAAAAAGAAGTGTTCTGTAGCCAATTTCAATTTTGCGATCAAAGTCAGAATTAAATTTTATTTTAAAATTTTAAAAAATTAAACTTTAAATATACACAGTTAATTTAATTTATTTTACATAATTAGCTTAGCAATATATTAATGCAGAAATGACAAGTGTCCAGGTAAATTAAATATGAGATAACATTAATGAATGCATAGCCAAGTGCATATGCCTAACTAAAAAATGTAGAAAGATTTATTATCAAATAAAATAATTTTTTTTGAAAAAGGTATTTCTTCCCCAAAAAAAATGAAAACTCTACAAAAAAAAAAAAAGAGAAACCTTCCAACAAATTAAGGATTTGTGTTTCTTCAGTATAAAAAATAGTTTATATATATTTATCAATAAATTATAAGGTTTTTTTTAATCTAGTTTTATTTTTTTAAAAAAAATTAATTAAAATATTTTAATATAATTTTTTAAAGTAAAAGAAATTTTATGGAATTTTTTTTTGCTATTTTCCCTTCAAATAGATGTGTAGTAAAATTCCTGGAAGAAAAATTACATGATAAATACCGAGATCAAATACCATACATATTTTCTCCTTCTTCGTCAAGTACTTCAATAAATTCAGTCCTTCTCAATGTTCTATTTTTAATTTACTCAAATTAAATAATTTTAATTGGCAGATTCAAAAAAAATTAAGATTTTGCTTTTAAACATTTTCAAGAGTAGTAGTGGATTTGACTCGAGGCGCGACTAACCAATTAATCGACTAACAGAGAATTATATATATAGTTTCTTGGGTTGTTACAGCCTACGGATTCAAATATTGAAAGTTTCTTTAAATATAGACGAAAAGAAATTTAGTGCAGCTTATTATGATCAGGGATTATCCGACTGGAACGAGTATGTATATATATATATATATATATATAGCTCTCCACATTCTCAAATTGGAAAAAAAGAGAGAAAAAATGTAAATTCCAATTCTTTTTCTAAAAATTGAGTTATATATGTACACACTTCTTCAAAATATATTGTATAATTGCTTAATAAAAGTTTCTCATGAATCGTGCATGGAAGGAGACAGTATTTTTTAAGTTATAAATAAAAAGTACGTACAAAAAATCATCCTCTTATTTATAGTGCTCTATGGTGGCCTTAAATTTGTACACACCTAATTTGAATTTAAAAGAGAATGGGGAGGCCTCCATGCTGCAACAAAGTCGGGTTGAAGAGAGGGCCATGGACACTAGAAGAAGATCAAAAGCTATTAGCTTATGTTCAAGAGCATGGCCATGGAAGCTGGCATTCCCTTCCGGCCAAAGCCGGTATGTGATATTCATATATCTCACATCGAATATCGGATATAGAAGGGGGGTTTTGTATGGCTCTGTTTAACTGGATTTTTGCATGAAAACTGCTGATAAAATGCTTGTTGGTACGATGTCTGAGCTGGAAATACGTAAGTTTAGATCGTGTTGGTTTGATTTTGAGTAAATGATTCCGCGGATATATATATATGTTTCACATGTACATTAATATATGCGAGACATCAACTTATTACATATTGTGGATTTCTCTTACTTGGTACCATAATACATCAAGTACGTATGGGGTGTAGGGCTGAAAAGATGTGGGAAAAGCTGTAGATTAAGATGGACAAATTATTTGAGGTCTGATATTGAAAGGGGAAAGTTCAGCTCACAAGGAGAACAAACCATCATTCAACTTCATGCTTTTCTTGGAAACAGGTGAAAAATTAATTAAATGGTATAAAAAATAGGAATTTACCTCTTTTTTTGTCCAACCTTTACGTCATTTTCAATTTATCGTTATTATATTATAGATGAAAGTCCAATCTCACTAGCCAAATGGTGTCTTAAGTACTAATTATCTAAGTACATTTTTTCATATGTCAACACATGATAGTACTGTTCTATTTTGAATTAATCGGTTGATCATTTAATAAGTGAATACTATTACTGATTTCTTTGTATTTTCTTCTCTCAGATGGGCTGCAATTGCGAGTCACTTGCCAAAACGAACAGACAACCAAATAAAGAATCATTGGAACACTCATATCAAGAAAAGATTGATCAAAATGGGAATTGATCCGATGACTCACAAGCCGAAAACGCATGCCTATGGTTGCAGCCAATATAAGGACTTGGCCAACCTAAACCACATGGCTCAATGGGAAAATGCTCGGCTCCAAGCTGAAGCTCGACTTGTCCGTGAGTCCTGCCATCTATTTCAGCCAAACGAAACCACAGCTCCTCCACCGATACCTCCTCCTCCTATACTCGTGCCTCCGTGTTTAAACGTGCTAAAACAATGGCAAGAAACATGGACAAAACCTAAAAAGAACATTTCCACAGCTCCGATAAAGAGCTTCTTTGAGGGCTATAGTCCAAGCCTTGAATCCCCAATATATACACTAAACCCACTCGTTGGAAAAACCCCAACAACAATAGATGCTAATAACGCAAAAATTACTGGTGGATGCGCAGTTGGAAACCCTAGCAACAACAACCATTTCCCAGATGAGCTCAAGGCCATTGTGGGGAACTCGATGGAGCTTCAAGATAATACAAACCCAAGTGAAATTCCTGCTTTTAACGCTGATTCATCGAGGTTTCCAGTTTTTTTGGATGAGTTTACAGACTTCCCACATGGCATTGATTGTGGAAATGCTCCCGATCCTCGTAATGCAGATGGTTTGGAGGGATTTCTTGAAGAGAATGGGGCTAATTACTGGCTAAACATCGTAACATTCCCGATGAATCCGCACACGTTCTACTAGGGTTCTTGTTATTGAACTATGTTAAAATAATAAGTCTAATGGTAAGTTTCTTTTTTTCTTCTCTAATTAATCACCACGACAAGTTAGTGGTTGATTAATATTTAGAGGAAATCTTCCGTGTAGAAATTTTTTATTTCACGTGCATTGTATATATGGAATAATTTTTATGTTTTGGTTTTTATATTATTTATTATATTTTATTTCTCAAAAATAAAGATATTATGGAGAGGATTACTTTCGAGAAAGAATTTAATATGTTTGGGAAATCAAAAGATAACTACTCAAAGGATGTTGTACTGATAAGACAAACAGATACATTATTTGTTATATTTTCTGAATTTAACTTGGAACTAACGATTTGAATAGGAAATCATGCATGACTATTTTTGGCCGATCAATTTTGTCTTGATCAAATAGACAAAGTGGTTGATATTAAATTATATCAGTTCAAGAATCAGCTTTACCATATTCTAACTGACAAATAAATTTTTTTCGACAATATCATTAATTCGTTTTCTATATAATATCATTGCTATATAATGACTAGTACTCCATGTACCAGACTTATTTTAGGACTAAAAAATGGCCACTATATATCTCAAATATTTTTTTCTATAACGCATGCTGCGAGGTTGGAACAGACGAGCCGATCAATATATGTTTAGTGGGGTTATTTCACTATCACCGGATATCAAACCAAGACATGATATCCTAACACGAATGACGACTACCACCTGAGATCGAACCAAGACAAGATCTGCCCCTACTGAGAAGGGACTATGTCATTGCATAACGAGTGGCGAGGCATGTGCTTTTTCTAGATATTTATGATCCTCCAGTCTTAATTAGATTCTTTCAGACCAGGACACTCTCAACTTCGTTCCCATTCAATTTCCTCTGACTAGCATCACATGATGTGTACTGGGATACAATTTTAATTACACGATGTCCAAATTCACCTGAGAACTGAACGTACAGAATAAGCAGGCCCCCATGTCCTTTTGTTGAGTGCTCAAAAATTTAACTTTCGAACTACTCAGCTCATAATTTGCATTCAAGAATGTGATGTTTGGTCTGTTTTGTTTGGGAAATATGAGTACAGTTGGGATATACTCCACTGGTCTGCAGCTTAATTTGGAGAAGTAGAAGTGAAATTTAAGCGCAGAATTAGCTTGATTTGTGAATCATAATCGGTTCAAAGCAAGTCTATTTCTCGAAACCCATCAGAGATATATATATACTAGTGCATTGCTCGTTGCATACATTCTACCGTAATTTTTTTATATTATTAATTGGATTTATATTCAGAGGCGGACCTCAGGTGGTCAATATGAGGTCACCGCACAGAACCCCAGCTGGACAGGACCTCAACTAAAATGAGGTTAGGGGTATTTCGGTTTATTGTTTCTGTTTCTTCTACTCGCTTTAGGTTGACCAAAAAACATCACTGGGTCGATCAAGCGTTAACCGCAACGCTTGGTCAACCAAAATGTTATTTAATGTTATTTCGGCCAAGCAAAATGTTGGGTCTACCCACATTTTGGGTAGACCAAATTTTGATGTATCCAACATTTTGCTTGTGTAGACCAAAATAACCGACCAAGCTTGGGTCGACCCAATGCTTGTTTTTGTTAAAACTTGTGGGCGCTGGTTTTTGCTAAAACTCGTGGCAGGGGTCAATAAGTACATTATATTTGACTTGCAGTGAAGTCACGATCCTAACTACAAAGCTCTGAATGAGGACATAGAATCTATACTTATCAACGCTGCTCGTCTGCTATCCCTTGTTTGGAACAATCCACACCCTGAGAGGCCATGGAAATTCACACTTTAATATAAGTAGATAAAAAAAATTCAGTATTTCGATATATACCGAAATACCGAAATTTTTTAAAATCTATACCGATACCGATACCGAAAAGTTCGGTAGGGTATCATACCATACCGAAATAGTAGGTATACCATTAAATTCGATATGTGCGTTATTTTGCGGTACGGTAAATGCGGTATACTGAAACTATTGTTATTTTTTTCCATCCCTAATTAGTTTATGTAATTAAATAATGAAATTATCTTTATATCATTGATTTTAGTATTAGTTTTATATAAATACAAAGGCCTTTTTTTTGCACCGGACCCTTCAAAGTCTAAGACCGGCACTGTTAATATTGATAATATCATAATTTTAAAAATTTATAAAATCTAACTATAATTTGAAATTATTACATGCATGTTGTAATTTGAATTGATTATATTTAAACGGAATCATATCATAAATATGAAAAATAACGAGGGAATAAATTTTGAAATGAAGACCAAAAAAAAGACTATAACACCAAGATTTTGTTGGTACTATTTTTTGTTTTATATATTGATAGAGGTTACCATTATTAGTCTAACCTCTATCAATATATAAAACAAAAAAATAAGTACTTGAAAAAATGAGGAGATAGGTTAACTCTCCTAAAAAAAAATCTATAACTCATGATAGAGATATTGTTCATTTTATTTTAAACATGTAATATTTATTTGTTTTGAAAAATTGTAATTTTACTCATGTAAGTTAGCTTTTTTTTGTTTTAGTCTTGTAATTTGTCATTATTTGGTTTTCATCCAATAACTTGGATTTATTTATTTTTTTTGCTCGAAACCACTAAATCCACAAATTTTTATTTATTTGACATTGATCTCTCCTACGTGCCTCATGTGACAAAAATAAAACTTATATTAATCATACACATTAAAATATACACAAACAAAAATAAATGAAAACAACAAATTTTTTCTCCCAATTTGAATTATTGAGGTTCATTTTGTTTTATTTTTCTCTTTCTTTTTTATCAGATGAATTTTAATGTGAGTAACATGGATTTTATTCTCATCACATGCCGCTGTGAATGAGAGAATCAGTGCCAAATAAACCATATTCAATGCATTAATTGGTGGTTTCAGGCCAAAAAAAACCAAAACCGTTGGGTTGCAAAAATACTAGCAATCTTTATTTTGATAAAATAAAACTTGTTATTATGTTTCTAATATATTTATTTAAGTGTGATGAAGTTGGAAGCTGAAACTCGAATTTATCAAACAGCTAGACTCTGACGAGTTGAAGTATTTCAATGATATCTCATAACTCAATGATCGAAATGACCAACGGGCAAAACAAATGAATAGAAAATGCAATTTTCTACATTCATATTTCAAGCCAATTAGACTAGTTTGGATGTTATTAAGTCAAAATAGTGATTGCAAAATCAAGCTAGAAGTAATTGATACAACAAACAGCTTGACTTGACCAGCTCTGTTATTTTGCTCATATCTCACAAATTATTGATTCAAATGACCAACGAGCAAATCGGTTGGAAAGCCGACTCAATTTTCTACAAGTATATTTAGGATGGTCAGGTTAGTTCAGATGTTAACTATGCTGAACGGATGTCGCAAAATCCTGTAGGAAGTGACGGATATACCAAACGGCTAGACTTGAGAAATTTTGGTATTTTGGTCATATATCTCAGCTATATTATCATAATAGAACGATTCAGGATGAGTTAAAAAGCTTCAACAATGATCTACAAATAATCTTCCAAAGTCAAATTCTGAATCAGAACTTAAAAAGCTGATAAATCGTGATAAATTTGTCAGTTTTGTACACAAAAGCAGTTGTCGGCTATATTTGAAAAGTCTTGATATTTTGAATCGCAACTTCAAATCATCAATTGTGATCATTTTGTATTATACTACACGAGCTCCCACTACTCATGCTCAGCTGAGAGCCAGGCTCCTTCCGAGCACTGCTTGGTTTGTTCAATTTTCCTAGCTTCCTAACTATCTAAAACCTGGACTAAAGATGACCCGGGTTCCTCTTTGATGACCCGGATATCTCCGGGAGTATCATCACTCCCCCCCTTAGATAGTCGAGATAGAGTCTTACTCGCTATCTCGGGCAACCCGAATGTGCCTGGGCAGAAAATTCACGTGATGTGGGGCTGACGTTAGCATGATGTAAGCCCTGGCAGTCGAAAGGTCTGATGTCGCTTCGAAACCGTCTTTTCATATACCCCACACAATTTCCAAGATGCATTGTGTCTGTTTATTTGTTTAGAGATCAACAGTCCAGATCAAAATCTTCCGCCAATATAAAGTGATCGATTTTCCCCATTTTTCACGTTGTCATCTTTGCGCTTTTGTTCACAAGCTCTCCGTATTCAGACGCCCTATGTTCCCCTCTTTGGTGATTTTCACGTTCTCCATCCAGTCTTTTTTCCCAATCATTGGTAAGTTTTCTTCATTTTCTGCTAAAATATGTCTAATTCCATTTCTTCCACCTCTGGAGCGAACTCACACGACTCATCTAGTTATGAGTCTGCGGCGGTGCGCTCCGATTCTTTCCTCAGCTCTAAAAGACCAATCCTTCTCCCTTCCCCTAAAAAAATTCAAGAAACAGAACATGAATCTGTCAGGACTTCTCGTGCTCTGAAAAAGGGTAAAGCCAAGGTCCACGCCCCCATTTCCTTCCATCTTAATATCTCGGGTACCCTCTGGTTCTCTACCATGGGGAGTACCCTGCGCCGGGAGCTGACGAGGACCTCAGGGTCCATCACTTTCTCTTATACCATTCTGATCTGGGGCCCCTCGGACAAAGCTGACCAACCCCCGGGGGGTTTCTACACCTTTTTTCCGAGATCAAGTCCACAGTGGTATCTGATTTCCCGTTCCCCCTTTCTATATCGAGGTGGCTCGTTTCTTCGACAATAACGCATTTTCCCTGTCTGCTCGTTTGAATAGTTGATTCGTTAATGATATCTCTTTTTCTCTGAAGGGATGAAAATGACGTTACTTCTTCATCCAACTCCTCACTCCTCATTTGTTTTGTCCTCAGGAGGAGATTCTCCCGGGGACCTTTCCTCATGGGGTGTCTGGCTGCTACAGGGAGATAACTTCTCTATCATGGCCTTCTGGACATCCGCTGCTATCCACTAAGTCAATTGTTCAGGATTGATTATGAAAGTTTGTTGGGTGGATTTTCTTGGAGAACCTCTTAGCTTGAGGACTCCCTTTTGGAATTGTTCGTCCGAGCTAATTTTCGAGTGGGAACTATATCTTTGTCTCAGATCTAGTTTCCCACAGACGGCACCAATGATGATGATCGGGTGAATTGGGTATGAGTTTGGTGGGCAATTACACCGAATCGGGTTGGTTTATGTCTTGGTATGTCAGAACTCAAGTGAAAAGTACATGGGCATGAAGTATCCGCACACTTAAAAAAGTAGAGAACGTTAGTAGGGCGCCGGAACATTCCTCGGCGTAACCATTTCGAAGCTCAAGTCAGTCAAATATTTTATATCAGGAGAATGTATAGAGAATATGCGAATTGCAAGAATATTTGAATGAATTAATGTCAAGAGAACCTGTTATAAGATAAAAGTCGATTGTTGGGTGGATTTTCTTGGAGAACCTCTTAGCTTGAGGACTCCCTTTTGGAATTGTTCGTCCGAGCTAATTTTCGAGTGGGAACTATATCTTTGTCTCAGATCTAGTTTCCCACAGACGGTACCAATGATGATGATCGGGTGAATTGGGTATGAGTTTGGTGGGCAATTACACCGAATCGGGTTGGTTTATGTCTTGGTATGTCAGAACTCAAGTGAAAAGTACCTGGGCTTGAAGTATCCGCACACTTAAAAAAGTAGAGAACGTTAGTAGGGCGCCGGAACATTCCTCGGCGTAACCATTTCGAAGCTCAAGTCAGTCAAATATTTTATATCAGGAGAATGTATAGAGAATATGCGAATTGCAAGAATATTTGAATGAATTAATGTCAAGAGAACCTGTTATAAGATAAAAGTCGATTGTTGGGTGGATTTTCTTGGAGAACCTCTTAGCTTGAGGACTCCCTTTTGGAATTGTTCGTCCGAGCTAATTTTCGAGTGGGAACTATATCTTTGTCTCAGATCTAGTTTCCCACAGACGGTACCAATGATGATGATCGGGTGAATTGGGTATGAGTTTGGTGGGCAATTACACCGAATCGGGTTGGTTTATGTCTTGGTATGTCAGAACTCAAGTGAAAAGTACCTGGGCTTGAAGTATCCGCACACTTAAAAAAGTAGAGAACGTTAGTAGGGCGCCGGAACATTCCTCGGCGTAACCATTTCGAAGCTCAAGTCAGTCAAATATTTTATATCAGGAGAATGTATAGAGAATATGCGAATTGCAAGAATATTTGAATGAATTAATGTCAAGAGAACCTGTTATAAGATAAAAGTCGATGATGATTTTGTTTCCAGTGCCCAACTGCTACTCATGGCGAGATGGGCGTTCATGCCCTGCTCTCTGACACTGCCAAATCTAACAGCTCATACTACTTCAAGCATAGTCACATCACTCCTATGTGCGCTGAAAGTAGGGATGTAAACAATCCAAACCAAACCAAACAGTATCAAGCTTGAGCTTGGTTTGTTTAAGACTGTTTGAGGCTCGAGCTCGGTTTGTATTGAAATTACTGAGCTCGAGAAAAGCTCGAGCTCGGCTCGTTAAAAGCTCGTTTAGCATGTTAATCAAGCCAGGCTCGAGCTTGATTCATGAATAGCTTGTTTAGCATGTTTAACAAGCCTGGCTTGATCTCGTCTCGTTTTCGAGCTCGATAAGCATATAATTGAGCTCGAGTTTGAGTTTGAATCGAGCTTGTTAAAAATTAAATGTATCTATAAACTAATTTTAAATCAGACATAAAAATGTAAATTCATTCATAAATAACCAAAACGACACAGATAAGAGCTAAAAAAAACATAAATCAGTATATTATTGAACATTCCAAAATCATACATCTAGAATATTCATTATATACTGATATCACCAAAATCATCTAGAATATTTATTAAATATAGTAGATGGAAGACAGCACATCATTATGAAATGAATTCGACATAATTAACTTAAATTATTGATTAATGTCAAATGACATATCAATTTAGCATGTAAAATTTTTAATTAACCTTCACAGACTAATAGTAAAGTTACTCAATTTGTATATGACTTGGTTATGTAAATTTTTAGGGAAAAAGAATAAGTTGATGTATTTCTGTTAATTCATTTTATTTATTGTATTTTAAAGAACATTTTAGTATAATGATATGCAAATAAGATTAAAAATGTAATTGTGACTAAATGGTGTGAATTCATCATTTTTTTAAACATGTCTTATATTCAATTTCTTACATTGACATTAGTACTAATATTTTTATTTGTCAACTCAACAAATGAGCCAAGCTCAGGCTTACGAGCCACCTAAACGACTCGAGCTCGAGCTCGAGCTTACGAGCCACCTAAACGACTCGAGCTTGCGAGCCTATTATCGAACATGTTTGCGAGCTCACGAGCCGAATATCCTGAGGCTTGAGCTTGGTTTGATTAAATTTTCGAGCTCAAAATCGAGCTTGGGCTTGGTTTGATATGATTAACAAACAAACTCAAACAAGCTTTTTATCGAGCCGAGCTTCGAATAGCTCGCTAACGGTTTGGTTCATTTACATCCCTAGCTGAAAGAACTGCCAACGATTATCGAGACATGACGCCTCATACCTGTGAACTTGGAGATGACACCTGTATAGGGGTGCTTGGGTGGATAACCGTGATGTGAAGCACTGCCTACTAGTTATACTACCCGTGCTCAGCTGAGAGCCCGGCTCCTTCTGGGCACTGGTTGGTTTGCTCAACTTTCCTGGCTTCCTGCTACCCAAAACTCGGACTAAAGATGATCTGAATACCTCTTTGATGACCCGGATATCTCCAAAGTATCGTCGATAATTATTTATATTTTATTGTATTAATAAAAGGTTTAAAATCATCCTAGTTTTAGTATAGTAGTAGTACCCGCGGATAGACATTAGTTTGAAGTTTGAACTCAAATAATAGCGTAAAAATCCTATCTCATGCATTAAAAAAATTGTTTGAATGGGAAAAAAAGTTTATCTTCATAATTTTAAAAGAACGAATGACGCTATTATTTTTCTTTAATTGACACATTTTATATCATTTCCAAAATAGAAAATAAAGTTTCCAATTTCTTTCTACATTGAAAATCTAAATAAGCAATCAAAGAAAATTATATTTTACTAATTCATATATTATTTACATAATTAGGTACTTAATACGCCACCGTTCTACTCGTGCTGCACTTCGCTTAAATTTCTCAAGACTCTACAGCCCACATAGCAGCGGCGCGTAGCCATCACTTACGTGTAAATCCAATGGCTTTGCTAAAAACTGATGGATTTAAAGCGGGGTATGCTCTAGTAAGTATCCGCCGGTGGGTGCACACAGTGGCTAGACCACCACCATTGGGAACCGCCATCACCCACTTGATCAGCCCCACGCCGCCGGAAAGCACAGACGACAATGTCAAGAGGGGAGCTGAAGAGTTACCTAATTTACCTTTCTTTGCTGGGTCTATCGAGCTCATGGCCGTCCCCAAAAAGAAGGTCAATTTATTGATTATTTTTACTTACAGATTTAACGATCGAGTACTTTCGAATTGTTTACCTCAATTGATAGTTAGCCAAGTTCATTTCTCGTGTATGCTCTGTCTTTACATTAGGGTTTAGGGTTTATTGGAGAAAATCGTTTATGATATTCACTATGGTAAATCCATCACTACAAGACTACTGTTGTGAAATCTAACTGGAGGAATTTTTTTTTGGAGAATAAGAGAAAACCATTTCGAGCAACAAGAATATTAATCTTGTGCGTTACCGAACTTTTTCCTGTGCGTTACCGAACTTTGGAGAATAAGAGAAAACCGTTTCTGTCTTTGTTATTCCACTGCCGACTTTTCCTTTTGCTTTTTTTTTATCAGTGTAGTGACGAATATGTGATAAATTTGAGACCTTGCATTCATCAATCTTGTGCGTTATTGAACTTTTTCTTGTGCTAATGCGACTAAAATACTACATCTTGAAGGGTTTGAGTTATTTTTCTAAATAAAGGTGACTCCTCGATTGTTTCTTGTCTGTTTCAGTATAGTCAATTTTGATGTAAACCGGTTTCTATTCTGAAATGGTATGATGGTTTCTATTCTGAAATGGTATGAAAGTGGGGCACCTAAGTTTAAGTTGCGGATTCTGTTGCATGCCAGCATTTTTTTTCTGGGTTTCTGATCCTTCACTAGAAATACTTTCAGAGCCCTTAAATTGAAAATTGTCATCTATATCGAAAATCATCAATTGTGATCATTTTGGATTATTTGTTTATCATTAGTGAAAAGCATCTTGCAGGTTTCTCGACATAAGAAAGGCATAAGAAATGGACCGAAGGCTTTGAAACCTGTTCCAGTTATAGTTCGTTGCAAGTAAGTTGTTTTATCTTTGTTGAAACTGTTGGTTGTAAGAACTCGAGCTCATGGGAGATGGCACAATCAATTACTCTATGTTTAATACAGTTCAATTTCTAATCTGGAAGTTTGAGAAATTGTTTGGCTAATGCAGCTATGCTTCAAACTTTCCCATTATCTTCGCATCTCTCATTTCTAATTCCATGATTTGAGAAGGAGATTCTCGCACTAGACCTGGATTCAGTTTCCATTAAGAGGCCACTAATTAACTTTTACCTTGCTATCAATCGTCACAGTATTTTCACAAGTTCTTTGTGAAATTTCTATATTTTGGCAGGGTTTGTGGTCGGGTCAAGCTACCTCACTTCTTTTGTTGCAGCGGGATGAAGCCAAGTCCTGGTGACCAATGTGACTGAGCCTGTTTTCGTGTCCTGTCATCTTTTTTTTTCCTGATCAGAGTGATATCCGGCATGCGGGCTTTAGTAATGCAGGAAACTATATGGAGCAGGTTCTCGATTGAATTGTAACTCTTTGGGACCTTGTGGTGGCTAAGTTCCCCTCTATTTTTGCTTAGAGTTAAGTTTCTTAGGAATTTATTCAATTATACGTTTGATTATCAACTTTCTAAGGTCTCATAATTACTTGTTATTGTGATTGGATATTTTGTTCAATTGCTCCGATATGGAGTTCGGGCTCATCGAGGACAAGCTGTACAGTTGCTCTAATCTAAGGTGGGATAATGAGATACTAGCACTAAAAGAAAACATCTTATCAATATACGGTCGATTAATTTTATAATGAATCTTATATGGATAGATATTCATATTCACCTTAGATGAACATGACTTTTGTTTACTTTTATTTTTAGATTGCTTTGCCAAAATTAGTGTGTATAACACAAAGTGGAATAACATTTGCAGTAGATGAATTGATCGCATTTATGGCACAAGAAATTACATAGCCTCATACTTCAATAAAAGATTAAAACAATGAACTTCCGGATCCATGTTCGGATTGGAAAGGCAGACCGTCGCTTTATTCCTTTTAACAGTTGGGTCGTTCTTGGTATAGCTCATTACATCCAAGCAGCAAAATGTAAACTTGTTAGTACAGTCGTTCCTACTGCAGTTGGATCGCTATACGTCTTTATCATCGTCTTCGTCGTAATTGAAAGGTAATGGAACTGATTTGAATGCACGAAATTTTCCAACGTTGTTAAGATGTTCATTCTCCAACCTGCAAATCCAAGAAAATAACAAACACATCAGATGTCTATAATGGTCTTAAGGGGAAAGTCGATTTCGAACCAGAATGAAAACAAACGGTTAATAGAACCGATCTCTAGTTCATAAAGTACAAACAAAGCGAGAATCCAATCATTGATGGATACAAAAGTCGCAACAAAACCTACCTGAAAAAGTTCCATATGCCGCGTCGAATGATCTCTAAAATCGCCACAAACGCAATCATCATCTGCGTATGCAAGGAAAAGATTTTGAAGTTCAGCACAGTTTGCATCCAAGCCAATCTCAACAACACATTCAACACCTGCAATAAGAGAAAAAACGCATCTTGAAGACATTCAATTTTTTAACCAAATATGGAATCCAGAGAAGGACACAGTAAAGATCAGTTAATCTTGAATCTTACCACTGCTACATAGTATACACTTTTGTGTGGAACAAGTAGCTTGTCTCTCAAGAACCGATTCTTAGAGTTTCGTTGGAAAAGTCCCCAGTCAAAAACGATGTCCCAATAAGTGCTAACAATCGTTGCACCAATCGAAGTAATCCAGGCTATAATCTTCCAACTGTTTGCATGACTGAGGGTGTATGCTGTTCTGGTAGAGACCGCAACAATGATTGAGAAATATTTCAACCCGTTGTAGCCTTGCATGATGTCTCCCTCATCATATAGGCGACGTAGACACTAAGAAATCAAGAAACTCATGTTAGTTTTATATATGGCATATATAGCATATAATCTGAGGGTTTATTCTATAATCATATATGGTTGAATTATACACCTGAAGGAATCGCCACCAAAACGGCAGAGCGGCTATAATGTACGAGAACGTGTTGAAAACATGGCTATCGTTGCAACTGTTTAGCCTGTGTTTGTAGTCTCCCCATCCGTAGTAACAAATATAAAACTCGAAACTTCTCAGTGCTTGAATCTGTATGAAAATTTTACATGCTTATTTCGAGGACTATAAACCAAGAGAAGAAAACAAACATGCATCAAATAGAGCTTTAAATACCTGACTACTAAGCTGGTCTGCTAATAAGAAGTCTGGTAGTGTAACCTGTACACAATTTTAACGGAAGTAGGATTAATATAATATATTAGTTTTGACTTTCAAGAATATATTAGCAAGAATATGATACTTCGCTTACCTTATACAGAGGAGCAAATAGACAATGAAACAGGGAGACGAGCAGGAAGAAACGACTTGGACGGTATATAATGTTAAAAGGGCATAGCATAATGGCCATTAAAAGCTGCAAGAAAAAGGGCGACATCAGATTGAGCAAAAAAGGTTGAACAAGTAAGACTCTTGTCGATTTGGATGAGAGGTTTTTTTACCCCTACGAGCCCGAGAGGAAGAAGCTCGGTTATCGCTTTATATTCTTTTGTGACCGGATCCATTTCCATGTCCAAATTAGCAAGCACACAAGCGAGAGCTAGCACACTTATACAGAAACCGACGAGTAAAATCTCTTTGTATCCTAGTTCGGTTCCTTGCTTGAATCCGAATATGAACGGATAATTGACTCGGTACAGCCTCCAGAAGTATATGCATGCAGCATACAACACCATGTGGAGTACAATGAAGCCAAACAAACTGCAAAGAACTTTTTTACTTTAGATTAAACCGATGGAAAGTTGCAAGGAAAGTGTATAATTAATTCTTTAGTTTGGTGCAGATTTTGAAATCAAGAAATGGATAGGAGGATTCAAGGGTTCACCTGTAAAGAGGAAACATGGTTTCCATGTAGAGAACCTTGCCTTCTTTGTCGAGGATTTTACGTGCGCGAATGATTAATATTAAGGCTATTATAAGAGCAAGTGTGCATCCTACAAGAAATCCTGCAATTTTATGGAACAAAAGGAATGTAAGTGATAATCCAAAATCCCCAGAAAATTTTCATTTCCAAAGTATTAAGTTCATTCAACAACATACCCATTGAGAATGTCACTCTATGCTTTTCTCTTTTCGCCCTTGGTCTTAGAATATTCATCCCTTTGCTGCGATTCGAGTTCGAGAAATGCTTGATGAAAATAACTTCAACTCGTTCCATCAGTTTGCTGACCTATAGTTTTCAAAGAATTTTTACACTTCTTATATTTTTAGAGAATCGATGAGTACTGTAATGAAAAAAGATGAATGAAGCTTACCTCATCTGAGCTTCCGAGGTAGGAATTGTCGACCATTTTCATATACGATTTGGATGCATGTCTTGAAGCAATCTAACATAAAACAAGCTCAGATTCATCAGTATTTATGTTCGATGACTCCTTTAGTTGCCATGCATAAAACTTAAAAAGAATTAAATTCTTGACACACACACACACACACACACACACACACACACACATACCTTATCGTATTTCTTCATGATCTTTGAAAAGGCCAGAATATTGAGAAAACTGTTACATATATGAAGTGGATAAGTTAATATGTCATTTGAAAATCAATAGTACTAATTAACGGTAAACTAAATTTGGAATATATATTGCATCTGATCTACCTGTAGTTTTTTAGAAGCCTTAGCTTGTTGTAGAATTCGACGAAAGCCTTCTTAAGCTGTGCCTCTGCTTTCTTCAAATTATACTTACTAAACTTCAAGTCAGACTGATTAGGAATGTTGAGAAATCCTTTAATAGTCGAACGAGGGGTTCCTTGTGGGGTGTTGAACTTTACATATTGCAGTATCTCTAAAGGTGCTGGCCTGTTGCTCCGAGCACCATTTTGTTCATCTTCTTGAATTACCTGTGAGTTTGTCGTTATCGTTTTCATCTCCTTGTCTTCTTTATAGTCTCTATGACTCGATTCATCGGAGAGCCCTCCGTTTCTTGAACTTTCTTCATCTATCACATCCATTGGAACCCTTTCTGCATAAAAAAAATGCAAGCATTCTTAAATATGTAAGTACTACTAATCTATAAGTCACCACTTGACTCGTACACTGAGACAACAAGTGATTCATAACACGGGAACGATAAATTTAAAGAAAATCATCAAAATCTAGCTCTTGTTTCATGAAAAATCTGAACTTACTGCTAGCTCTAACTGCAGATGGAGCTGTAGCAAACAATTCAGCTCGGGAAACAGCAACATCCGAAGCGAGCTTCTTAGTCTCCTCCACGCTATTCATCCATCCTTCCGGATGCTCCACCTTAACTCGGAAAGCAACCAAAGCCTCCATTTGCTTATTCAAAGCCCCGGCCTCATCCACCACTTCCTTCACTTTTTCCTTATAAAACTTCAACACCTTATTGAATTCCTCATCCAACCTCTTGAAATACACCAACTCGTATTCTCCTCCTTCATCATGAACATTGAGAAACGTCGTCTCCGCAGATTCATCCGACCCATCTCGTTCCACGGTGTTTACCAGAATGACCTGGTTTTCGATATCCGAGGGACTGTGGTTTCGAGGGGAATGATGCAGATGCACCATATGTGTTAGGCCACTGAAGGCTCGATAGAGGGTGGCGTTCCGTTTCAAGCCATGCGGCCTCTGCGGGGCGGGGCGGTTCCTTTGCTTGAAGATAATGATCTCTTTCAGTAAAGATTTCAAGAACCCGTAGTTCATGTATGCTTCTTGCCATTCCGGTACCATCTGCGATGCTAATTCTTTACAGAACTTCATTTTCTCGTCGGAATAATGGCTAATATCTTCGTTAGATCGATACTATATTATCAAGAAATGAAATTATGTAGGAAATAAGAGGTATAGTGTACCAATCTTGTACTTATATCACCAAAAGATTGATTATTACGCGAAGAATAGATTTTTCAAATTTCCAGAAAACATTCTTAAACAGTGACAAATGAGCCGAATCCTGATCGTCTGTCACAGTGGGTGTTCATGGATATCTCTATCGATATATATTTATATAAGAACATCTGAAGCAGTCTCCTCGTTTGACCACCTTCCATTATAAAGAAGACCAACAGAATATCACATTTATTTTATTTTATTTTATTTTATTTTATTTGTATTAGCATAATTGAATGTGTTTAATTTCTTTCAGATCGAAATTGTGTGATCAAATATTATTTGATCTAAAAAATTTTATATTAGAATATCATATATTAATATTATATATTTAATTTTTTTATATCAATGTTCATTAAAAAAAACATATCATTAATAGTAAATTTTGTTATAAATATTTGTGTGCTCAAAAATCATATATTAACAGCACATATGAACTATTTGTACTTAAATATAATATATTAATGTCAGATTTTTAATGTTTTATACCAAATTTTCATCCGAAAATGACATATCATTAATATCAAAATTTGATGTATATGTTTGGTTACTAAAAAAATCATATATTAATTTCAGATCTAAAATATTTAAATCCGAAAAATCATATATTTGTTTATACCAAATTTTATCAAAAAAAACATATGTCATATAGGAAATTCAAAACTATTTTTTTGATTAGTAAAAATTTGAAGAAAAAAAAATCGATCTGATAAAAACTGAACATAGGTCTAATTATTGATTACATATTCAATGTTATTTGCTAAGAGTTGTATGACAATTCAAAAGTTTCCATTTATTTTAAAATATGTAAATAGTACTGTTTTAGTTGTTTTTTGACTGTCCTTTGGTTCTTTGTACGGGTTTTCCAGTCTTTTCAACGTCACATGTTCACACCTTTCAACGTACGCGATTTAACACGATGGTGGACAGGTCACCCTTCCTTTTATTTTAAAAATAGTTTTTTTCTGTATTGAATTATACGATAGATGCTATTATTTAGAAATATATATATATATATATATTAGACTTTTTTGAAAATATAAAAAATTAGTTATAATTAGATGTCGTATACTAGATTACTATTTAAATTTTTTTCATTTTCCTTCTTAATATTTGTTTTTGTACCTTTTAAAATTTTAAAATTTGTTTTGCTCTCTCAATATCTATTTTCTTACTTCGATTACCACCGAAAGTTCGTATATTTTTGGAGAAAGCATCCAGAGAATTTATTCCGACTGAGGTTAATTTGATTTCTCATCATATTCCAACTCATGGGACATGCTCGCTTTGCAATTTTCATTATGCATCTACTAGTCATTGTTTTCTTTTCTGTTTGGCTATTAAGGATGTTTGGAAAAATATTTCATTTTGGTACTGTCTGAAAACACATCGTGATGCTTCCTTTCTTTATTGTGTTTTATCATCTGTAATCCGAGTATTGTCCTTACAGCAGAAATATTGGCTATTCGTTGTGGTATGGATCTGTGTATTCAGGTAGGAGTATCTTCTGTTTATATATTCTCAAACTCGAAGGAGGCGGTTCGTGCAGTTCTCGACCCAGACATGGAAGTTTGTTCTTTGGGTGTATTGGCTCTTGAAGCTAATTCTATTTCCTACTGATTCATTTTGTGTCGATCATGCATATGCATCGATCGGTCAATACTGTGGCACTCTTTCTTGTTCTTAGAACATTCAATAACTACTCCAGTTTACATTGGCTAGATGAAAATATTTTGTCTTGTATTGTATATCAAGATTTATCGACTTGATGTTATGAATGTTTAATTTTCAAAAAAAAAAATAACATAGTCATTATTCGCACATGGATGATAGATTAAAATTTAAGAATTTTGGTTTGATATATGTTTTTTTTTTTAATGTTGAAAATACATAAATGTAAGAAAAAAATTGTTTTTGGTAATGTATGTTGTTGGTTCATTTTGAATTATTCTCATAATATTTATATATTCAAATATTATTTTATATTTGAAAAAGCTACTTTTTGTAGCTTTAATCTTTATCTTTGTCATTTCATCAATTTTTATATCGCTATTTTCAAAGAAAAATAAAAAAAAATACAAAAAAATATTTAAAAAAATTACTAATAAACACGCAACAACGAAATTAGCTAACATATATTTCTAAAGGGTAAAATTGTAAAAATAAATTTTGTGTCATTACCAAATTTCGTTAGTATAAAGAGTTCGAGTTAAATAATATATTATATCATAGACATCATAATAAAATGCAGAACATTTTTTATTAGTTGCAGCCCAATTTTTTTTTTTTAAAAAAAATAAGATTAATTTTATATCAGTCTTGGTGACTCAATTTTAAAAACATTTAGAAATCAAAAATTTAAAATCTTAACCTAGAATTGATTTAGTTGTAAAAATGTGCTAAAATACTTTGTAATTTTGTCTTGGAATCATTGTCTTAATAATCAATCAACATTGGTTAGCATGTATCCGGAGTCCCGGACTATTATTATTATTATTATTTTAATTAAAAAAATTTCAGTAATTTAAATAATTAATTCTAGAATCCGACATTAATTCCTGTATTAAATAGTATTAGCCACCCAACTTGTGATACAGTGGAGAAAGATAGGTTTGGGTTTTGATTTCAAATAATAGTGAAAATATGTCGCCTAATTATATAATATGAGTAGGTACATGTGCGAAAATCTTTTCGAGAACCGAATTTTTTAATTCAGATGTGTAAAATTATATATGAGTAGGTACATGTGTAAAATTTGGTTACAACCGGAAAAAAACGTAAATTCAAATCAGAAAAAACCAATCACCGAACCGAAAATCGAATTTTTTAATTCAGATGTGAATGTTAAAAACAAAGTTTATATAGTTTAATTTCGAATTATATATTTCAAAACCGATCTGACAAAAAAACCGAAATTTAATAGATTAATTATTTCATATATAATTTTATTTGGATTATATATTTTTTGACGGTCGTCATTCTTCTACGCTATATATCAAGATTTTTCTGCATTAAAAAATATACATTCCAGAGTTCCGTAAATTCTACACGTAACATTTGTCTTTTGAATTTTTCTTACTAGCTTTTGGAAAATACTAATTCAAATAAAGGTCAAGTAAAGGACTAATTTAAAATACATAACTTTTGACGATGTGTTGATTTGTTAAACAAATTATGTACATAGGTAAGTTCCGATGGTTTCCAAGCATTCTTATTTTTATTATTCAAAATTTTCGAATAAAAAATCTACCGATCATACCATTTACTCTACCAATGATTTTCCGCAAACTGTCCCGATTTTGATATATGCCAATAGATTATTTACACTGCAGACAATTTGCAAAGTTTTTAATTTTCCGTCGCTAATTTTAACAACGGTTACTTGTTTAAAAAAATTGTGCATTGCCGCGGACACCGAATACAAAATCTACCTGCAATACTCAGTCTTATTAAGCTGCAGGGTTTCAGTTGAAAAATCTCCAGGGAGCTGTTGCTATGTGTGTTCGAATTCAGTCATATTCAGTCCCGGTGGCGGGATGATAAGTATAGGTCTAATTAAATTAATTAAATATTATTAGATATGTTCATATTTTCAGAAGTTTCCTATAATTGGTCAAGTTTTTTTCTGTTCAACTAACTCTATTATATTCAATAAATAAAAACAAAGAAAAAAAGAGAATCTGTGTCAAATCTTGAAAGGTTTGAATTTTGCCTCCAATTAGTTATCAGTCTAATTACATTTGATTTTTTATTAGGTAATTCCATCCATAATTGATCCAATGATTTAGATCAAATTTCAATCAATAATATATATTTGGCCACTTACTTATACATAGGAAGGTCATACGGTGCTGCAGTTCAGATTAGGTGTGTCATAAAATAAATAAAATGGCGACAACTTGAGGTTCAAAAAGGTTGTAGAGTTGGTTTCATGTCATATGACACATATTTAATATATACAGGGACGGAGTCAAGTTGAATCGAGCGGTGGCAACCGTACCCCCTCGACTCTCCTCTGCCCCTCCTAATTTCTGCCCCGCCCCCTTTCGATTCCCTCTCATCCTATCATAGAAGCGCGCAAAAGTTTCTATGGTGGGATGTTCGAGTTGCTGGAGCATGTGAGTGTTTGACCAATGATTAGGAGTTCGATTTCTCTTATCAACACTTTTTCAGATGTAAAAATATAATAACATTTATTTTGTGTGTACATATAAATTATTATATATATTTATATTTTTAATTAAATATTTTCTTAAAAAATAATTTAATTTCCGCAAATGCAAGGAAAGCCCCAAAAGTAAGAACAAGGCTGATTTGAGACTTAACTTTAATGAGTGGATGAGGACTCATCTATCAAAAGAGATGCGAAAAGACAATACGACATACTGGGAAATTATGACTAGAGGCTGTATTACGAACTGCGGCGAAGTTAAAAGAGATTATAGAAAAACAAGTTGGGAATGAACTTCTCTATTTGATGTTCTCATCCCGTAAATTTCAAAAAATATTATTTGTTAATATATATATTGGTGGTACCTCTCGAGGAGTCCGGGCCATGAATGATCCGAGATATTAAATGGATAGCTCTAATCAGTGTAAGTTTGTATGAAGAATTCATCAGAGGTCGGTCAGGTGAATGCCAAGGACATCTTCTCATCGGGTTATCAGAAGCTTGGGCTTCCAAACAAGCTCCCGGGTGATTTCTACTCGAGCCACCTCGAAAGTAGCACCTCACTCGAGTGCACCAGTATGTGCTACCTTATGCTTGATAATCATTACTGTCAGAACCACAGGAGTTGACGTGTCAGAACAAGTTGTCAGAAGTAGGGTATGGACAGAGCCATCTTACCCTAATTAGTAGATGGACACTGAAAACAAGATAATCATGGGATTTCCTCCTATAAATAGTATGTATGTTTTACATTTGAAGGCTTCACATTCTGATTATATAGCTCTTGGCATTCACGTATATCCTCACATATACATACTTTAGCCTTCATCTTCACCTGTTAACTTAAGCATCGGAGTGGTCACGTCGGACATCCTTCCGACGCCCATTCACGAGTTCATTTTCTTGTTTGCAAGTTACAGCTGAAGCCATATTACAGAGATATATCTTATTCACAAAATATATCTCCTTGCTAATTTTTCCCTTAACAAAACTCTTATCGGATCAGGTGGATTGCTCCGACCCAGCTTACCCAATCCATCCTGATCATAGTGGATAACAATTTTTCCCTATATATATATGAATGATGCAAAAGGGACGAAAGTACTCGAGAATGAATAGTTAAATATTTTTTATTGATAATAGTGGATAGCAATTGTTAATATACGATTACAACAATTATTCAAAACTTTTACATTTAAAAAAAAAAATTTGCCTTACATATATATGAATTATAATCCCCATCATTTTAGTGTCTACTTCAAAAAATAAAAATAAAAAGGAAAATGAAAAATTCATGTGTGAATTGAAAAGTGAACACTTGGGATTCTTTCTTGTCAGCATATGAAGTCTGAACGACAGCAATTTATGGTCTACAATAGGGATCATAGACTATGAATAATCCGCAAGAGGGTTGGTTTGAAAAATAATCGTGTCTTGCTTTACAACACATAATTTAGCTTTTAAATTTGTTTCTTTTTTTTTTTAATAAGATTTTGTGTAAAAGATTTTCTTTTTTATAATATTGAGTTTTTAAAAATCTAGAATTCCAATAACATTATGTCTTTTTACTCAGTTCTTCACAAACTTTCTATACGTAATTGGACTCCTTCGACAAATTCTACAGTGATGACCAGCCCACATGCATTAGTTCTGTTCTCCATTGGTACTCACTGTACCTTTAATTTTGGAAAATTGGAATTCAAAATAGTCCTCCAATTTGTCGAGGGAGGTTTCAAATCTTCCAAACTTTTTTTTTTCTCACTATTTATGGGATCCTTGAGTTTCAATGATTCATAAGAGACATTGATGAAGAGCTGCCTGATGTAATTGATCTGCTGAAAATGCACATGCCCTGTTCAAGGGTAATCAGAAGATAAATCATCCCTGGTTTGAGTCATGTGTTGCCCTAGATGTTAGTGTCATGGCCTCATCATCTGACTTCATAGTGATCACTCCAGCACATCTTGAGGCCTAGATTGATTTTGCCTTCAAACAAATTGTCCAAGCCAAAGAGTTAGTCGCTCATTATAAAGCCCAAGTGATAGAATATCGCATCTTTTTTGTTGTCCATTCTAGAAAAAATGGAGAAATATGAGTGGTGCACAAACTTCGGAAGCAGGATCATCAGGAACTAAAGAAGGTGATAACACTGAAAACGAAGTTGAAGAAACTGCTGACACTGATAGTGATCAGTGATTTTATTTTTCATTTTATCTGCTTCGAGTATGTTCAATTTTAAGCTCTTTTCATGTTTCTTAAGTTCTTGTTATTTCATTAGGTGTTTTTAATATTATGCTTTGATTTAGCATTTTTTCTCCCGTTTTGTCAACACTTCTAACAATACTCGACGTGGACTTGTATGTGCTCATTTTTTTTCTAGAAATGCAAAAATGAGAAGATTAAAAAGAAACGTGCATTGCTTTACAATACACAATTTATCTCCTGAATTTTTTTTTATTTTTCATAAGTTTTCGCATAAGAGTTCTGTTTTTCTAAAATATTGGGTTTCTTAAACTCTAAATTAGATCTTAAACATTTAAAATAAATTGTTTCCTAATGAAAGACAATTTTCTTTATCTTGTAGGAATATATTCGAAGAATCCTATTAAGATCAACACAAGTCTATATATATATTGAAGAATAATTGCTACATCGGGGAAAAAAGCAAGACGAGTGAGACACGAGAGAATAAAGAAAAAATTTTCTGAAGAACTTGCAAGATGAATCATCGTTGTTTCACCGTGTTGCCGTGACGTGTTGGAGACATTTGAAGACAACGTCCGTACAAAGTGTTGATTGAAAAATTGTTTTTTTGCTGCGAATTTCGGCTACAAATATTTGCATTCTCGTGTTTTTATTATTTTTGTTATTAATATTTTAAGATTCTATTTACTTATTTGACTCGTTAAGGAAGATAGTTTATCGTTTCTTCACTAATATTGATTTTGTAAACTCGATTTATTTTATAATGATTATTTTGTAATGAGACATCGCACAAGTGCTCACTTGTGCATAATTATCTATTTGTTATTTTTAATTAAGTTAATTATTTGTGTGTTATATTATTCCGCTGCATGTTATCACAAAGTGTTACAACATACGATACAACATTTATATCTGATACACAGAATTCTTATCATTATGTTAAACAAAATTATTCCACGGTTCAAAGATAAGTCTTTTATAATTTTCAAAGAAACTAAAAATCAACATACCTCGGGTAATTTTATATTATTGTTATGGAAGTTATATTTTTGGTCTTGTAATTGCTTTTTTTCAATTTTTTTACAGTTGTCAATTAAGTTATTATCTTAATTGTATTTTTTCATTAAAGTATTGACGTGAAACTGAAAAATGATGATGCATAATCGGAAATTGATGATGTCAAATTGATATTCAGCATTTTAGTGAAAAAAAAATAAAGTGAAAAATTTTACAAGTTAAAATACTAAAAACGTGAATTGATCAACAAGATGAAAAAATTAATTATATAACTAAAAATATACTTTTCACTCATTGTTAGAGGTGAAGATAAGTATTACGTGAGCACTGGGTACAATGAAAGCAATCGAAAAAAATTAACAAAATAATTTAGATTAAACAAAAAATTTGAAGTTTGAATCTTTTTACTATCTTTTATTCAAGAACACGTCGGTGTGTAGATAAGTTATGCAACACAAATATTGTGTTTACCTAATCTATTAAATTTCTAGAAATAATTTGTATTTTAAAAACAAATTGAATAGAGAAATTAAAATATATATACATTAGATAATATGTGGGATGAAATTTAAATAATTAATAAAGTCGGGGCGGTAATAATAACATAGAAATGCTGAAATGGATTGTGATATATTTTAAGAAAAATGAATATATTTAGATATAATCCACCTTTATAAATATTTTAATTGTACGTACTATTTCATTTTATTAATTTTTTTTAAAAAAAAGGAAAGGAAAGAAATTTGTTTCGTGAACCTTGAATTAATTTAATTTGTTTGGATACACTAAATTTGAGTGAACTTTAAATTCACTCTATATCAAGTTAAATATTTTCAATAATAATTGTAATGAATTTTAAATAATTAATCGTCTATGTCATTTGAGATTCATGTGTAATACCATTTCTCAAACAAATCAAATTCATCAATTCAAATACAAATTGAGAAAAAATTTAGATGAATGTGTTTGGGTTGGAGAAGATTTAAAACCATAGTATTTGAAATGGATAATTACATTTTTAGTGATGTAACTTACGCTTTTTCTAATTTGTCATATTAAAAATAAATTTGCATTTTTTAGTCTCCTAACTTGCATTTTTTTTTCATTTTTGATTGTGTTAATGGTTCATTTGCATTTCAATCCATTAACTTGCATGATTTTTTTCATTTTGATCTTGTTAAAGCTAAATTAGCATTTTTAATGCTCTAATTTTCATTTTTTTTCTATTTTTTATACGTGTTTCCTTCCAAATAATATTTTAAAAAAATCACGATACATATGCAAGCTTCTTTACAAAAATTTGTCAGGATCCACGACATACTCCAGTAAAAAAAAGGACGAAAAAGAAAAGCATTTAAGTTAGAGGCCTAAAAATATAAATTTATCGTAACATGACAAAAAATGAAAAAACATGTAAGTTAAATAACTAAAAATTCAACCACACCGTTAACAGGACCAAGAAAAAAAACATGGAAGTTACGAGATTAAAAATATAAATATATTTTTAACATGATCAAAAATAGAAAAATTGCAAATCAGAACAACAAAAATTTAATTTTTCCGTTGAAATTAATGGATTTAAATAACTAGGTCGGGAACTTGGTCAGTAAAAAGGATTTCAAATTATGTATTCTAATTATAAATTATAAACTAAATAAATACAATAGCTTTGATCTATGGATCCGAAATCAAATAACCTCGGGTAGTCCACTAAATCCAAATACGCCAGAAATATGATTCGGCCTATAGCATCATTTCGTCTTTAAAAATAAAATAAGGAAATTGGTTATATGACTGGATCGCGAATTAAAGAGAGAATGGACACTTCTTTCTTACACACATTTATATATATTTTTTAATTATGATAAGATGAGATATTAAAATATAAGAGATGTCAAAATTTAGCCCAATATAGACATGTCAATTTCTTAGCCCAAATTAAAAATATGGGTTGAAATTTGAAACCGATCTCTGGTGTTTTAGGGAGTGTGCGAATATTATAGGCTCAAGCTCTGCTCGAGCTTTTATTATTAGCTTGAGTCTGATTTGTTTGAAAATTACAAAACTCGCGATAGCTTCAACTAAGTTCGTTAATAGGTTCTATATAAATTATAAAGTTTACTAGAACTCGGCTTGTTAAACAAGCTCATTTTCTAGCTTTTTGTACATTTCTAGCCAAAATGTCAAATAATATATGAAAATTTGAATGGTGAGTTTCTCATTTTATAGAATTCACATGACATCTTTCAATAAAACTACAATATATGACAACAAATGAACAATTGACACGACATAATAAACCAGCTCAACAAACTAGTCGAGCTCAAATTCAGGGTCACATAAACGAGCTCGAGCTCGGTAAGTTTAACGAACGATCTCGAACGAGCTTTTGTCAAACTGTGCTCCGAGCAGCTCGCGAGCGACTTTGTTCGTTTACATCCCTACTGGGATAAATATGTGGGAATAGTTGATTTAATCCATATTTAAAAGGAAAGTAATACTTTGGTTTAAAAAATAATATTTTTTCACGAATCTGTTCGGATTAAATATCTGTCTCACAAAAATTGATCCGTGAAAATGTCTCACAAAAATTGATCTGTGAGATCATCAAATATAAGTTTTTTTTAATGATCTTTTATCGAATTTATGGAATAAATATTACACTAGACATTTAAAATTTTACAAACGTGTATAAATGATATATTCTACATTTGATATTATTAATCTACAAGTGTATATAAGAAAAGTACATTTTTTTATTTATAAATTTGATTTTTTTATGATTTTGGTTATTTATAATGTTCAATTTTAATATTAGTTTTTGTCTTATCTTTGCTTTTATTGTAATTTTAATCATTTTTCCTACATAGCGCTAATGTGTCACAAACAGAGTTGATGTGGTGTTGTTGAGTATTACATAAGTATTTTTTATTAAAAAGGACTAAAATTATCAATAATCGAAGGATATATGATTAAAAAATACTAAAATTATCAAGAATCGAAAAATATATTATTAAAATTGAAATTTCACAAAGGTAATAAAAATAACAAGGAGATATTTGGAGAAAAACTAATGATTTTTAATATATTTATATATATCTATTATCTATTATATATATAAATATGTGACTTTATATGTGAATTTCCATTTATCTCCTTATTAATTACTTATTTTATTAATTACTTGTTTTTAATGTTATATATCTTATTAATTGTTTAATTTTAATGTTGTCTACACACATTATCAATTTAGATTTATTTATTTATTTATTGTTATGTAGATTAGTATTTGATCTCTTTTATGTCTACTCACATTATAATATGTTATTTTTAATCAAATGATTTAGATTTTTTATTTATTTTTTCTTACGTCAATTAAATTAATTAAAATTTAAAAATAGTTCATTGTTGAATTATGAATTTTCTTTGGTGTCTTATTAATTTTTTTTTCATGTCCTCATTATTTATTTTGGCGACTTTGGCTATAACTTATTAGTTTTAAAAAAATATTTTTTGCAAAAGAAAATTTCTTTAATAAAATATGGTTAAAAACTTTATTGTGATATACCATTTTTATAAAAAAATTCTAATTTTTAAATCTCTTTAATTGTTACAGTTTGCTAGAATTTATGTGTTTAAATAAAAAAAATTTGAACCAACATTTTTTGTGGTTTATATTTATAAATTATTTGAATAAAACACGGTAAAAAATCTTTGTAATTAGACCCGTCAATTTGGGTTGGGTTCTTCTATTTGGTCCACATCGCCAAATAATTTAAGTGTGTTGGGTTGAAATTTTGTCAACCTATTTAAAGGTGGGACTAAATGAGCCCGGACGAGTTTGTATTAAATATCAATATCTCTACTATTATCGCTTTTCAATCATGAATTCCTCATATAAAGGGGAGATTATCATCTTGATTTTAAAATTATGATGTTACTATTAATTGCTTGCTTTTATTGTTGTCTACCCACATTATAATATATTAATTTTAATCCAATGATTTAGTTTTTTTTTTATTTTTCTTTTCATTATGCCAATTCAATTAATTAAAGTTTAGAAATAGTTCATTGTTGAATTGTGAATTTTTTTTATGCCTTATTAATTTTTTTTGCATCTCCTCGTTATTTTATTTTATTTTTTTTTGTGACGTTGGCTATAACTTATGAGTTAAAAAAATATTTTTTTGCAAAAGTTTATATTTAAAATTACTTTAATAAAATATGGTTAAAAAATTTATTATAATATACCATTTTTATAAAAAAAAATTCTAATTTTTAAATCTCTTGACTTATAACCGCTGGTTAGAATTTATGTGTTTAAATAAAAAAAAAAATTCAATCAAAATTTTTTGGCAGTTTATATTTATAAATTATTTGAATAAAACAAGGTAAAAAATCTTTGTAATTAGACCCGTCAATTTGGGTTGGGTTCTTCTATTTGGTCCACATCGCCAAATAATTTAAGTGTGTTGGGTTGAAATTTTGTCAACCTATTTAAAGGTGGGACTAAATGAGCCCGGACGAGTTTGTATTAAATATCAATATCTCTACTATTATCGCTTTTCAATCATGAATTCCTCATATAAAGGGGAGATTATCATCTTGATTTTAAAATTATGATGTTACTATTAATTGCTTGCTTTTATTGTTGTCTACCCACATTATAATATATTAATTTTAATCCAATGATTTAGTTTTTTTTTTATTTTTCTTTTCATTATGCCAATTCAATTAATTAAAGTTTAGAAATAGTTCATTGTTGAATTGTGAATTTTTTTTATGCCTTATTAATTTTTTTTGCATCTCCTCGTTATTTTATTTTATTTTTTTTTGTGACGTTGGCTATAACTTATGAGTTAAAAAAATATTTTTTTGCAAAAGTTTATATTTAAAATTACTTTAATAAAATATGGTTAAAAAATTTATTATAATATACCATTTTTATAAAAAAAAATTCTAATTTTTAAATCTCTTGACTTATAACCGCTGGTTAGAATTTATGTGTTTAAATAAAAAAAAAAATTCAATCAAAATTTTTTGGCAGTTTATATTTATAAATTATTTGAATAAAACAAGGTAAATGATCGTTGTGATTAGACCCATCAATTTGAGTTGGGTCCGTCGATTGGCCAACACCACCAAACAATTTAAATGGGTTGGGTTGAAATTTTGTCAACCCATTTAAAGGTGGGCCTTAATGAGCTCACACGAGTTTATATTAAATATCTATATATCTAATATTGTCGATTTTCAATTACGAATTCTTCTGTAAAAGGGAGAAATCATCTTGATTTTAAAATTAAGATGTTAGTATCTTGTCCATAAATTGTGGGTTGTTCAGATATTTTAGTAGTCACTGAAAATTAAGTGTCAAAGTTGACATTTGAAATGTGTTTTTGGATTCCTGACAATATGTTCGTCAACATATTATTTTTAAGTTATTTTTATCATTATTGTGAATAATAAACATTTTATTGAAATAAATAAGTATTATCATATCTTTAAATTAATATCTACTTTCATGTTTGACATGTTCTGACTCTTAGAAAAATGTGGAACAGTAGATTCAAGCAAACAAATACACAAAGTATGGGGAGAAACCAAAATTATGTGGTAACAAGAATTAAAATATAAACAAATAAATTTTTAATGAATTTATCGATGTTAAGATGCATAACAAATCTTATATCATAATATATAAAATTTTAACCTTATAAATGAAATAAATCATACATATATGAAATATACAAAATTTTATTGCATATACAATCAAGTAATTTATTTTAATTGTATTTTATTCTACAAAAATTATTGTCAAACTCAGTGATTGTGGATTTAATATCTATTAAATCAGCAAATTAAAGAGCGTGTCAATTAAACTAATTGAGTAATCACATATTCTTGAATTTCTTAATTAATTTTTTATCTTGATAATTTGTTTCATTTAATATTTTAAATTATAAGACACCGTTACTATAACTAAAGACATATTTTTTTTTATTGTTCATAAGGACTCAATCACTAACTCATGTGGAAAAACATTTATCGACATACTATATTGAAAATATTTTAATTAATTCGGCGCATTTGCTGAAAATTTTCTAATTAATTAAGAAAAATTCATATCGTAATTTTTTTATTTGTATGTTAATCTTTAAATCTAAATTATGATGTCTATTATTTTTCTAAAAGTTCTTAAATAATGATTTAATACATTTATTCGACACTTCAATATTAACATTTTAAAACATATTAATTTTATATTGTTTGCGTGCAACACTTCGAATCATGAGTATATAAATTCAATAAAAATTCTAAAAATGAATTAGGTAGAATATAAAAAATTACACAATTAATCAAAAGACAGAAAATAAAAACTAAATAATTATCTATTACCTATAAACTACTAATAACGACTTCTAAAGATTGAAGTCGATGAAAGTGGAGGCCACTATGTACTAAAAAAATAAAAAGTTAATACTTGAATGAGTCACACTGCAAAGTTAGTTAAATAAAAACGAAGGACAAAGTGGGTTAATAAAATTATTACAATGGGACTAAGTTGAATGAGACTCA
This sequence comes from Primulina huaijiensis, assembly GCF_012295235.1. Taxonomy (NCBI): domain Eukaryota; kingdom Viridiplantae; phylum Streptophyta; class Magnoliopsida; order Lamiales; family Gesneriaceae; genus Primulina; species Primulina huaijiensis. Next base: position 22,107,630 of record NC_133312.1, read on the forward strand.
TATATATAAGTATCTCACTTGGTCTCACCTTATGTTTTGTCACTGTACAAAGCGAAAGTTTATGCACTGTAGTGTTCTACATTTTCTTAATTTTTCTCTTGATTTCAAATTTAATTTCATCACTAAAGATATATTAGAATTTTTTCTAAACATTTAATCTTAAATGTGATCAATTAACCAAATAATTATTATACTTTGTATACAATAATAAATAGATTAATATATTTGAAGATACAAAAAGTAATATATTGAGAAGAATAAAAAAAGAATGTTAGAATTAATACTATAATTATCTAATGTCAATATTAAATTTAACATCCTACATTCGAAAATATGTTTATTGAGATAAAGACTATGATGATAAACTAAAAATAATAATTTATTTATC
>NC_133312.1:22113144-22123100 GCF_012295235.1 Primulina huaijiensis
TTTTTTTCTCATTTTTCCCTTCTTCCATTGTTATCCGAACTCGAATGAAGCCCACATCTTCACTTTCCTCGGCAAGACCTTTCAATTAAACATCTTGCAATTTCCTAAAATGCACGACAAGTGCTGTCCATATCCATACCTAGCTTGGCTTATAAAAGAGGATATCATTTCTTTCATCTCACCACTACAGGCACGTATGCAGGTCGAGTTACTCAATATCTAATAAATTTCAGACATATTTCACCGGACTATACTGTGGTTGTATTGCCGGGACTCGATGAGTATCCACAATTCATACCTTCACATAGGCATTCTTGAGGATTTGCATAGAAATAATCTTCTTCTTTAGGCTTGTCCGAAATAACCCTTCTACGAATTGGCTGACCCGTTCTTTTTTCATGAGCCTGCCGAACAGCAAAGGAAAAATCGTCCCACGATAAAGTTCCATTTTGACGTAAATCCAACAATTCGACAAGTTTGGCACGATTCAGTTGGAAGGTCTTTTTGAACCCATGATACCTGCCAAAGATGGGATGAGAAATATCTTTGGAGATGGTTTAAAAGATTAATCTCATTAAAAGTATTATATCCATTATCTCAAAGTTCAAACTGGTTACCTACGATGACCTTCCACGATTCTTGCCATGTTTCCATCATAAGTGGGAACAAAAATATCGCTGGCAACAGAAACCATGAAGTCAAGAGCTGCCATTTGAGACGAATGATTCTGGAATTGCTGCAAATCTTCAGGATCAAGCAACATTTCCTTTTTCAACTGTATTATAGAGATGGTAAAATTTAGTCAAACAAAGAACTTAACGACAGATAAAGAGCACAAACGGCAAACCATGTTCTACTTTTTGTTAAGGTTGTGCTTGGATTTAAGAAGATGTATTTCATATTAATTGTCTTGCTTTAATGGACAAAATTCAATTGGCTTTTAAATCCACTTCATATTAAGTTGTGCAAATTCAATCGTAATTGTGGTGGATTTGATGTATTTGAAATCCTTCCCGAAATCAAATCTGTCGCTTTAAATCAAGTGCAACCTAAATGACTCCCCCTAACTATCTCATATGATCACTAATTTCGATAGGCACATGGAGAAAAAAGGATGTGGAAAATGACATGACTCACAATCCTCGGAAAGGCAGCTCTTAGTGTTGCAAGTCTCCTTTCACTACCGTAGATTTCACCAGATGCAATATAGATCTGAATCTTTTTATCGAAATCCAATGCTTGCAAAACCAAAGCTGTCTCTTCAGGGGTGAGAGGACATAAGCCATGAGATCTTTTCTCTTCTGATACTATTTCTTTCTCCCTCCACCAAGGAAAGGCGTACCTGAATCAAGAATGATGAAAAGAAATCAAAGGAGGCGGCTAAAACAAAGGAGAGGAAGGGACGTTTGGAGAACCCCAATTGCCAACTTTTAGCAGGAGACAAAGGTATGGGACAAGTTACAAAATTACATTGTTAAAAGCCCTAAAAATAAGAGAAGTAGGCTAGGAAATTCCATTATCATAGTTTATGCATCAAGATTTGTATCATCAACATCACCATACCAAAACGAGCATCATATATATCTACGTTCTTTATTCCCATGTGAGTGGCCTAAATTGAACACTAAAAAAAGCAATTTTTATGTTTTCTTTAAACTTAAAAACCTTAAGACTGGAGTTGAGGCAGTCCAGACTTGTATAAATAATAGAACTAGGTATCGAGAGAGAGTCGGGCCTGACCTCTGAAGCAAAAACAACTAGATAAAACCAAAAACCAATCCAAGTAAAATAAAAAAAACATTGGGAAAGAGAGAGGAAAGGAGATCAAAGTTGCAGCTGCCACAACTAGATATGGCTGATCTTGGACTAAATTAAACTTATTAATAAGCATATATAACCACTCCAACGGTACTGAATCCTAAGGAGGTTGTTTAATTTCCTAGGATGGTAAAATCACCCATCTACCGACCATGAAAGTGATTAAATTGACAAGATGATGGAAATGAATGCCATACTTATTTCTGGAGAACTTTAATCAGGGTGGTCTGGAAACAAAATCAGATGAATGAATTTAAACGTTTCATAATCGACAACATGTAAAATATTAGAAAGCTCATTGTTGGATGAAAAAATAGCAATCTTGAAGTATTAAAGTATGGGAGTACCCTGTATTTTGATAGTATTAAGTATTAACAAAGTCCAAGACTGTAAATCATAAGCTCGCGTGACTTTTTCTCTTTTCAAAATCCTGCCAAACTTACCCATTTGTTAATCTTTCTCTATCAGGTAGTAGAAAAAACCCCGTCAAAACTCAGTTTGTGAAAAAATTCAAGCCAGGCCCATAAACAGTTCTGCAATATATTACGGTTTGGGATATTATAAAGCTCGTCTACATGAGGCCTTGATTACAGGGGCCTCATGGGATTTAAGTTCAAGTAGGAAAACACGTATTAAAAAATGCATTAGCTACATAAGACAGTATAATGGCAATATTGCACAAGTGGAGAAAGATCAATTCCAAGTATTGTGACCATTATCGGGATAGTATTATATTCGACTTTTAGAGAAATTTCCGATAGATATATGTATTAGTTTCTTTATCAAAACAAGAAACTCAGGTACATTAAATCATTAATGCGTTTTAAAAAGTGAATTTTTCTATCACCATGAAACAGATGTTATAGAAACAAATCTTTTGTTCTCATAAGCATATCCATGAATAATGACTGGATAATGGTTAAATTCATAGAAGCAGTTACCTCAGTCGTTTGAGATTCTCTGCTTCTCCATTGGTGCAGCCATGAGTGCAACCCGAGAAAGCCAGCATGTCCATCTCATATCTCAAATGCAATGCTAAATAAGGTCCCTTCTGTTGAATAATACGGATCAACTTGTTTCCCAGGGCCTCAATCTCAGGCGTAAACTTTAATGCATGAAAATTGACACGACATCGAAGTCTCTGGAGCTCCAGAGGGATCCCATTGTTTGCCAACCGTGAGTCTGTTCGGTTGAATTGAATCACCTTGCGCTTTTCAAAGAGAGGCAGAAGCTGTATGGTGTATATAAAAATGAATAATTCCAACAAATAACTGATTTGTGAAAAGATTACTAAGAAACACATGACGAGACAGAAATTACATCTCTTCAAGTAACATTGATATAAGATGTGCTGATCAAATTTTAAACAGAGCTTAAATTTTCTAAGCAATCATGCGCCCCATTTCGTAAGCCTTAGAAGGAACATGTGATAGAGTTTGAAAAGACAAACAAATGGAATATGAACTGTACTGCAGGCGACAACCACAGAGAAATTATAATAAAGGTATTTGGGGAATTCAGTTGTAATTCACATAGCTCTAAGACGCTATATACATGTGCGTTGTGTTCATGCTTCGTAATCGTATTAGAGCTTTCATAAGTAAAAGGAATTTTCCTGCCAGCAGTGTTTTTTCTCTTTTCATTTCCTTTTCAGTGTGTGTTCATTTATTTGTTTTTCCTTTCAATTTTTTGTTCGTTGTTCCTATCTCGACATTTCTTCTCTCTGCTAATATGTGATATTTAACAACCCAAATGCAGCCCTTCCCTCTTACCTTCACATATGCTTAATTTCTGGTACATGGCACAATCACATCAGATTTAAAGGAAAATCGAACACTGAAATTGAACTAAATCCAAAAAACACTTTCTATGGTTGCATAAACAAAAATTTTGAGATTGGAAATAAAGTTGATATGCTGTTAAAGAAGCTCATGGGTCATTAATTGATCACATAAAGAGCTTCCATATTAAAGTTTATAATAAACAAACCGAAAAGTGAAATCAGTGTTCCTATTTTCAACTTTTGAATATTCAAATCAAAATAATTTTCAGCTGATCACTTGCTTCAGAATAGCATTTGCTTGCAACTGATCCTATTTAACAAGAAACATCTCCAAAAAAGAAATCACTTTGTTTCCCTTTGCTATAGCACGCATAGATGAGATAAAAACCAAAATTAATGTCAAAATAACCATTGCAGAGATGTCAAAGGACATATTTATAACATAGCTCTCTGATATTTTATACCTAACAATGAAAACAACAAATACATTCCAGTTTCGCATGGTTTATTAAAAGATTGAACTGAAACTAAAAACATTTTGTGATAATACAAGCTATATTGACCTGTTTCAGGTAGTATTGCTCACTTGACCAGCTAACTGGAGGCATCACAAGTGGTTGATATCCATATCTCAGGCCAAATCTCTTTGGTAACCTCTTGATAATTCGAACTTCATCTCTTAATGAATCAATAAAATGTCTCACATCAAAAATATCCTCGAAATTGCTGCACAATAAACCACTTAGTTTCTAAATGTGTGAATGAACTAGATATGAAAACAAATACTCCGTTTCATGATATCTACCTGGGATCAGCCCAGAATGATGTCTTATCAAGCTCAGGAACAACCAATGTAAGATTTAAAATCCGGGCAACAATTACCATATCACAAATCTGATAATTCAGGCAGCTAATTAGCCAAAGGAAACATAATAAGTTAAATATGGAGAAAGACAAGTATAAAACTCACTGCGGATCGCATTTGATTCAAGCCACCATTGCAAGAGACTTTTAAAAAACCATTGCTTTTGTAGTTTCCTTCAAGAAATTATATTGAGTTAAACAGCTTGCATCTAACCAAATTTATCTTGATGACATGTTACTATGCCACATAGAAATTCAAACCACATTTAAAATTTTAAATCCTTCTAAATGCTGATAGGGAGACCGGAAACAAGAATATGTGAGGTGGTTTTCAACGTATGAAATCATGCGGCTACTTGAAAACATGAAAACAGTATACAAATAAACTTCATCAGAGAAAAATGAATACACCCACTTTTTGCTGTGAAATTATGGCGAAGTTAAGAATTCTGGAATAGGAGAAAAAGTTCATAAGAGGACATTAATTTTTTTTAATTTTGTTTCACTAGTCCCCTTCCTAGGTAAAACCCAAGATCCAAAAAGAACTAGAGAAACTATTAATTTGGTGATAGTCCATCAGTTCCTAATTTTCTAAAATACCAAACTAAAACAATTCCTGGTTCGCGGTAGGATCGTAATGAAGAGAAGGCAACATTGATACTACATTCTAAATATCTAACAATTAGCATAGAAGTATGGCGTCCACATCAATTATAACACTAAACAATCCCTCTTCACAATTCTACTAAAGACTAAACAACTAAAATCACGAGATAGCGTGAAAGCGAAAATAGACAGATGAAGAATTCAGATTCTACAAAAACAGGCCACCAACAATATAGTTCCTTTTCTTCTACATGCAATAATCTCTCAACGCAATTCTACATTGCAGCTCTTGCATACATAGCAAAGCAACCACAGATCAGATTCATTAAAAAGAATCAAGTAACAAACAAACAATGCACCAACTCAGAAACCGCAATCCACCCGATTAGACCTAAAAGAGACTACTCACTGGCAGGAACTAGAGGCGGAGGGGAAGAAGGTAATGATCCCTCAACGCGAATCAACATTTTCGTGAAACCCGGAATTCCGCCCAACAAATGGGGGTGCCACAGCTCCCCAACCGTAACAAGTTGAACCAAACACGTCCATATCAAAATGCTAGAACACACCCTAATAAACCAAACTTGCAATCTCGTCCTCGGCGTAACATGCCCCTGTAGCGGCGGCGATTTTTCAACAAATCTCTCCGATCTAACCCCCTCCATTTAACCCTCATTTCCGACGCCAAAAATTCATCACGGATTCAAGTCACTAGTATAACACATTCTTTTCACAAACAGTGGTCTGTAACCACAAGAACATGTGTACCTCCCTGTGTTGTGAAATTTGAAATGTGGGCTGGCCAAAGATTCAAACTTTGTGGCACATCACATCAGCGAGTTTCGAACAAAACCCAATTGCCCAAGAAAATTGGAGAAAAAAAATATTTTTATTTTTAAAACGAAAATTTATAGCATAGAAATACGTGGGGAATTTCGCGACAAGAGCATGTGGGATTCCTATGAAAAAGGGATAAATGAACTGATAAATCTAAGTAGATAACGGTGAATTTCACGAGGGAGAAAGAAGCGAAATTAATGAGGAGCGATTTTCAAGAAATAAAAAATTAAAAAAAAAAAAAAAAAAAAAAAAAAAAAAACAACAACCAATCGAACTTTTTTTTTTCTCTATTTTTCATCAAATGATCTATAGTTGGGGTGCGGAGAATGATAGCTAATTCGTTGTTGTGAGGCAAATGATGACACAGCTCCCTTGCCCTTCAACTCTCTTACACTGAGTGTGAGAGAGAGACAGAGATCAGAATGAAGGGGAAGAGAGGCGTTAAATTTCAATTTATTTGCTTATTTTTTACTTAGCAATTAATTATTTTTGCAAATCAAGAAAATGTGTTAAGCAATCATCTATCTATCTATCTATATTTATTATTTGGCTATTATTATAGTAAGATTAGATAGAAGCAATGTCTGAAAACAATTTTGTGTATTATACAATATTATACAAATATATATATATATATATATACAATTTCAATTATATAATAAATATTTTCCAAATATTGAACATTGAAAGTCATTTTTTTAATCATTTCAAACAATCATGGTTTAATTTTTTTAATCAATTATTTATCTGATTTTTGAATCATTCAATATACACAACTAAAATATATTATAACACGAGTGAGCCTCATGTGACTTGTGAGATCGTCTCACGGATCTTAATCTGTAAGACGGTTCAACCCTACCGATATTCACAATAAAAAGTAATACTTTTAGCATAAAAAGTAATAATTTTTCATGGATGACCCAAATAAGATATATGTCTCACAAAATACGACCTGTGAGACCGTCTCACACAAGTTTTTGTCTTTTGACACACTAATAAAATAAATATAATTTTATTTATATTTAAATTAAAGTATATGTGTAATGTGAAAGTCCTACATTCGATTAATGAGGTCACTCATCTCATAATTGTCACAAGTCAAGCATGCTTAATTATTGAATTTTCAAGTTGTGTGAAATCAGTTTATTCATATTCTCCTTTACCTAGAAGCATGTCAGGAGCCACTCTTTGTCCGTGTAACCCCTCGGCCACAGGGATCACTCATCTCCTTCCTCAGCTCCGAGCATCACGTGCCCATTAGCTTCCGCTTAATTCTTCCCCGAACCAAATTGTAGTATGAGAGATCGTCTCTGATACGATTCTACAATGCCTCATATTTGTCCCCGTTGTACTGAAACAAGTCTTTACAGCGATATTATGTCCTCATTCATATACTACATGAGAAACTTTTCAAGGGGTCACCTATCTCAGAATTGTCTCAAGTCAATCATGTTTAAATTTAAATTTTTTAAGTGACGAGCTTCTGAAAAGAGGATCCATCTTGTTGGTATGAGTATTACTTATCAAATTTTTTATGTTTTTCTCAACTATATAGTTTCATACATGCACATCTTTGGAATTCTTCTCATTTCAGTGTGAGATCGGTTCATTCGTGTTCTTTTTCGCTTAAAATTCTACCAGAAGTCGCTTTTTGTTTGTGCAACTTCTTGGCACAAATGATCACTCCTCGTCTTCTTCAGCTTCGGGTGTCATAATAAAAAAATTAATTAATGGTTTAGTCTTTTGATAGTCAAAACTTCTATCTTTTAGTTAAATAGAACAAAGAAACAAACATTGATTATAAATCATATTTGTGGCTTGAAATTAATCAACTTATAAAGATTTGTTGAATATTTCTAACGTTGTCTCCGATTTCCCCTAAATTTTCAGGATGACAAGGTAACAAATATAAAGAAATCCTTCAATAGTCTCGTTTATTGTATATAATTTTTCATTTTTAGCATTATCTTTGTTGGCTTACATATTAATAATAATTTTGATTTTGATGATAACAAAACTTGTTATTTTGTTGCTAACATATTTATTAAGTGTGTAGTTGATAGATGTCAAATTAGAAGTGAAAGGTTACTGAAATATAATTACAACACAAATTAGTTTCTGACAATCAGAAGTATTTTGATGATATCTCATAACTCAGACCTCGGTGATGCAAATGACCAGTCGCCAAAACTATTTATTAGAAAACTCAATTTGTCACAAGTCATATTTCACAACAGTTCAGTTGGTTCGAATGTTATCTACACGAAATATTAGTCGAAAAATATAGCTGATAAAAACGAAAATATCAATCACCTCAGTTTAACTAGTTCTTGTATTTTAATCATATTTCTCAGCTCATTTATCGAAATGGAATGATTTTGTCAAGGCCCGTATTTCGTATTTAAAATTTTGCGGAATTATTAAAAATTTTCTAAATAAATAAATAACTTGCCCAATTTATAAAATAAACATGTAAATAATTTTAACTTTAAAATAACAGCGGAAGCAAATATTGTTTTCAAACAACAATTTAAAAATAATCCAACGTATTAAAACTGGGTTTGAATAATAAAAGGTTCATAAATTAAAACATGAGGTCCTCGGGTTTACTACTGCTGCCACAAGATCGCTCACTGGTCTACGCCCTCCGTCTCGACCTCATCAGTACCTACAACAATCAAGTCTAGCGAGTCTAAAGACTCAACATGTATATATTGTGAATAACAAGTAAATATATCATAAAATCACATGCAACATAAAAATATAGTATCGTAAAGCGCATGGTGAAAATCGTATCATGAATAATTATAACTACGTGCATATCTGAAAATCATACGTAAAAGCTTTGCTCAATAGAGCTCTGTCATGTCATATCATAATTTTCTGGTAGAGATAATGTTTCTAAGCAAGTGGCCCATAACATAACGTAAGCGCCTGATCAGACTAAACCACAGTATACTGGGCGGTAGAGATCAATCACAGCCCATGGACTGGATGTCCGTACCCATACATAATCATAAACCGGTCGTAAGTCACCGGGTGGAGAGGTCCTCGGTTGCGCCTACCGACTTCCAAACCCATAAGCGTAAGGTGGCCACAAGACATATCACATATATCTCAAAAATAAACATTTTATATTTTTATGCACGTAATATAATTAAAACCTTATTTTTACCGGATGAGTTGGATCGCTCCCAGGCTTGCTGCGACTTAATTCTAATATGTGACACATGCAAATAATTTTAACTTGACAAAAACTTAACAACTAACCCAAAAACGAGACGATTAAGATCAATAATCTAAATTTTCAATCATGGCTTCGTACCAAATCGAACCAACATTAAACCGACGTTTAACCATGATGAAAAATACCCCAAACATACTGAAAAATATGCATAATAACTGTAAAACATGAAAATAGGTGAATGGAACTCAAAAACATAAAACACTCTTTCGAGAGTCATTTTGGCTCCTTTCACCGTAAATTCTCGTACGACCTCTAAACTCGACCAAATCGCAAACGGCTAAAAACACGACTTTCCTAACTCATTAAGGTAGTGTCCAGTTCAAGGCCATGGGCTAAAAGCCAACCAAGAACTCAAACATGACCTCTGAAACAAAACTGAACTTGCTGTCAAAAACAAAAATTTGCAGCAGTAGCTGCTGTGTGTATTTGGTGTACAAATCTGAAACAAATGGCCGTTGGCTTTAACCACCGACCAAAGACTCTTACCAACATCCTAAGGCATGGCTTGGACCATGGTTAAGGGCTAAAAGCCAACCACAACCCTAGCAAACACCTAGGACAATTACAGCACCCAAACGAGAATACAACTTTCTGTGTAGTGTGATGTATTGACTTGTTTTACTGTCTTGGGTCGTTCCAATGGCCATTTGATTGACCATGTCTCGATCTAGACATGATGGAGTGTTGTATGAACCATGGCTACGGGCTAGGAGCCAACCATCATCCATACAAACACTAGAAACTCGAAACTCACTCACACAGAAATATGAAGAACCGAAATGCACTTGAATTGTT
>NC_133312.1:22123209-22185168 GCF_012295235.1 Primulina huaijiensis
ATATACATGCCTGGAAATTTGTTTTGAAGAAAACAAATCAAAACGACGAATACGAGCGGCGGAACGAAGTTGGATTTCTTTTCCTTGTTTCCTGCTGTAATTTTCACCGTTTCTAAGCTGCTGTTTCTGCTAATTTTCGAAGGTCAGGGTATTGCTATGATAGACAAGGAAGGTGGGTGCTATAAGAGGTGTTAAAGTAGCCATAATATGCATTAAGGTGGGAGGTTACAACTCAAGAAGTGGAATGGTTTGAAATGTTTTATTATTCCTTGCTAGCCGATTCTTTTCCCTCATTTTTGTTGCTTACACACGTTGATTTGCTAGGTAGTAAGTTGAGGATAAATGTGGTGTGCTATAATATTTGAATTACTATTACTTGGTGAATTAAGAGGGTAAATGAATACACCATGAAGTGTAGTTAAGAATGGCTTAAATGGGGTGCTACTAACATTTTTGAATTTGTTTAGGCATGGACCGAAATTCACCCACCATTTTGCACTGTATGACCTTGATTAATTATTGTATTACATTGCATGGTTTAAAATTTTTTTTTAGGTATTTAAATGCTATGTTAAATTTCTTGACTATATTATATCTAGATTAATTTATCCACACTTGTTTACATATTTTAATTTAAGCTTTAATTAAATATTGAACCTAATAGGATTTATTTACTAACTTGACTCCAATTAATTTAATAAATCCTAAAACATTCTTTTTCTTTAAATTAAATTATTCCTTGACTTAGATTAAATTTAGGAATATTTTTCTTATTATTAATCTTATTTCTAATTTCCAAACTCCGGTCCGTTCCGCGTATTTAACTGAAAAGATAAAACTAAACTTTTACATTTAAAATAAATAGTTATGACTTGTCAAATATCAAAATGAATTAGACCCTTCACATATATATATAAAAATCATTTTTAAATTTAAATATTAATAATTATGCATGGCTTATACGTAGTCTGATTTTCGGGTCGTTACAGATTTAGTTTGAGTTACGAAGCTACAAGAATGAACTGCAAATCATTTTTATAAGTCGAAGTTATACAAATCTTTTTTATAAGTCAAATTTAGAATCAGATAAAAAGAAGCTAATAAATCAAGATGAAATTGCTTGTTTTGCATTAAATGAAGAACAAGTTTCATATTGCAGACAATTTGATCTGTCAAGCATCTCTTTCATAAAAACTTAGAATTGAGTAATTCTTGATTTCGTGGAAAGCAAAGAGAAAGAGCTACAATTTTCATGTTTATCATTTTGTCCAAAAATCGAATCAAAAGTTATAATCAAAAGAAGAGAACAACTTGGAACGACTCATATCAAATCAACATCTCATGCTGATCAGAGTAGCTCAATCAGACAGCTCAGCTCAGCTCATATCAGATTAGATCAGTTTCAGAAAATGACCAGAAATACGATTTTGACTGTTGCAATATCAGAATTCATACATGATATTTCCAAATGGTCATATTCTTGTATCTGACGTCTATATCATTATTGGAGGCCATACATATAACACATTGAAGATTTGGAAGAGAATTCACAGCCTACGGGAAGAAATTAGCTAGAATGAGAGCAAATCCAAGTGTGAGCATACATTTGACATATACATACACTGTAAAAATTCTCAACATATACATGAGAGTTGAGCTTCAAAGTTTAGATGTGTGAGTTTTCACACAAAGAAGCGGATCATTAGGTTGCAGCCTACAATCGTGAGTGTACTATGACTTTTAGTTAGACGATGGATAAGTCCTAAGTTAAAGTGAGTTTATACCCAAAGTCTAATACTGAATCATTTATAGGTGGAAGAGTTGACGTATGAGTTGTTAATCTCCGAACATCCATAAAACAAATTTGTGTCTATTTATTTATCGTATTTACTTGCTATTATTACTTTTTTAAAATGCATTATTGAATCATTTTATGTGTTTTTCCAATACCAAAATATTGCATACAAAATGTTTGATAAAATGTTTCAACCAAAATGTTTTTAATCATTCAACTTGCATATCTTCTAAATTTCAAAACGTGTAATTAGTTTTTACGAGAAATTATTTTAGTGTTTTTCGTTTGATTTGAAAACCAAATTCAGTTTAATTTATCGGTGTTTGATATTTTAAAAATTGAGCTATTGAGCTCAATGTTTGTCTATCATTCGATCTTATCGATCTTTATTATTATTTATTATATATGACGATGTCTAATTTGAATAAGACTATTGAAATTAAGATAAATTAAATAGATCATGTATTTTATTATGTATCATTTAATGTCATCACAAAACGAATTTTCACAAAAATAGCTTTGAATTTGTTTGGTCAAATATATTAGAAAGAATAGAAAAAACTAAAACCTATTCAATTTGGGTGATATATATTGGTGTATAATCAATAATATTGATTTTTTTTCCTATGTCAAGTCAAAGCACGTAAAAATAATATTAAAAAAAAACAGACGATCTCAAAAAAAACTTACTCAAAAGAAAAACGTTTTATTATCATATTTTTAGCTTGATTATATATAAGTTCTAATAATTAATAGCCGATAAATTTAGATGAATTGTAATATTACAAAAAAAAATTTTAATCAAGTTTGATGGTCAAAAGGATAAATAATATTAAATTAATAAAATCAAAATTTAAAAAGAATAATAATAATACGAGGGCAAAAACTTGTGTGAGACGGTCTCACGGGTTGTATTTGTGAGACGGATCGCTTATTTGGGTCATCCATGAAAAAGTATTATTTTTTATGCTAAGAGTATTACTTGTTGTTGTGAATATGGGTAGGGTTGACCCGTCTCACAGATTAAGATCCGTGAGACGGTCTCACATGAGATCCACTGTAATACGAGACGATCAAATAAATCAATTATATAAATTTAACCTTCACCTTCAGAAGCTTAGATTCAAGAAACCTAGACAGCCCTACCATCCTGCACGTTTCCAGATCAATCCAATTCCTGTTCCCGCAAAATATAAGTATAATCCAAAATTTCACCTTGAATCACAAAACCCAAAATATAATAGAGCATTAGCTTTCCGAAACCTTGGTTATTTTGATATTTTACTTTCGAATATGTATATTCAAATTCAAACCCAAAAAAGGAGTCTTTTCCTAGTTTTGATTTTGGGTTTCTGCATTTTGGTCGAATCGATACGATTCGATCTGGAGTCGGGTCACACCAAATGTATAGCCGAGGATATCAAGAGCAATTCCATGACTGTTGGAAAGTATCATGTTGTGAATCCCAGTGAGGGCAACCCTTTGCCTGATTCTCACAAAATTACCGTCCGGGTAAGTTTTATTTATCCAAAGTTCTGATCTTTTTTAGTAGTCAATTTTCGTTTTATTGGAATTACGTCGTGGGTTAGATTACTAGATTGATTTACGGGTTTGCTGAAAATGTTTATCTTGCTTGATGAAATTCCCTTATAAGTACTTCCCCGTAATAGTTATTTTCACGTTATTAATTGTTTGGTTTGTTCTACTATTTGCGAGTTGATTTTTTGCACGTCTACTCTTTATTATACTGGAGATTTTCTCACTGTGTGGCTTGAGTTAGTTTAACCAATCCTAAATTTGGCTTGAATTTAATGGATGGATGAGTGGATCCACCTTCACCATTTACCATTCTCCAACTCTCCGTAGTCACTCAATTTATTGAAACAATAAACAAGTTTTAAGCGAGGCTTGTCAGAAGACGATTGCCCACTTTAGTTTGTAGCATGCTGCATGCACTGAATCTGTTTCCTACTCTTACCTCCGTCAAAACAAAACACGGTGTTAATAGCGTCTTGCATTTGCTTGGGTCTTTTGTTGTGTGAGATACCCCTGATAACCAGCATAAACGACTGTTGCTCCAAAACAGTATCTTTTATTGATTAAACAAGTCACCGACTGAATCTAAGTATCTAATGACAATTACATTGTGTGAGGTATCTGAGCAGTTATATGGGGATTATTAGAAAAACAATTACTGAAAAACAATTTGGTAATTTTGTTTTCTATTCAATGGACTTGCTCTATATCTAACTAACCACATAAATCATCAAGTATTTTGTTTTCTCTCTTTAATTGCCATCTAACTTGGTAATTATATCATTTTGTTATTTGCTTTATTAGCTGTACCCCTCATATTCCAGATTTCAATACAACATTTATCTTTTTGATTGCATGGGATTTAATTGAGACTTAAGCTTTCAAAATAAAGTTGATAACTCATAGCTTGAAATCTAAGGATATTGTTTACATGGATTTACAATTAGTTTGTTGTTCATTGGAGTGCAATTGTTACTATACATCTTCACCTTTTTTGGGCTTTATGATTTAACATTTCTTCCATTGCAAGTCATTCCACATTCGCTCTCCCAGATTGCAAGGGTTTTAAGTTCAGAAGATTGTTTATTATTTAGAATGCTATATCTTTTTATGTTTGTGTTATATTTGCTGTAGAGATTAACCAATAATTGTAAAGGAATGAATCCATGTAAATAAATTTAGAAGATGTTCTTTTTGCCTTATGTATTATGTCTTCATATGGCTTTAGTGTTTAGATTAAGAAATAACATTGCATTTGGTGGTGTATTTTTGCTCTCGTGTTTCTTTGTCGCGATTTACTGTCAATGAGATCTTTCAGAATTAATTGGTATATTTGTTATTGTTTTTGCTATTTGGATTAGAAAACAGTTTTTGATTGAATTTTGCTCGAGAATTTCCTTTTCTTTCGGTGACAGATGTGAATTATGAGAATTTTGTCTTTATTTTGTTGAAACTATAGGTAACATCAGCATATGGCAATAGCTATCACTATTCAGACCATGTCCACGAAGGTTATTTTGCATTTCGAGCTACAGAGGCAGGCGAGTACATGGCTTGCTTTTTTGCTGCTGATAACAAACCATCAACTACCATCACCATTGACTTTGATTGGAAATCTGGTATTGCCGCCAAGGATTGGACAAATGTAGCCAAGAAAGGTTCTGTTGAAGTAAGTTGTCATTTTCCATCCACCCTCATGCTTCATGTTTTATGCTTATGTCCTAACAGGTTGTTAGTCAGAACTATATGGCCTTGTCTGGTTTCTATTACTGTGTTCTTGGAAAAAGAAACTTGGGTAAATAATTGTAGAAAAATATTTTGTGGGAATACATGTACGTTCGATATTGTTTTGAGAAAATGGCCTAAATATATAAGATCAATTTATTATAGAATTTTAAAACGATGTGTTTTGTGTTGAGTATGATGTAATAATTGCGTATTATTGGGAAGTAATAAAATGTTAATTAAATGAATAATTATGTTGAGAAACGTGGAAGTGAGGAAAATATGTTGTGGGAATAGAGAATGAAGTGAGATGGAAATGCTGGATTTAAATCTTGGGTGTTATTTTTACTGAACTTCATCAGTTCGATTGTGTTGAAATATTAAACCTTCTCTTGCTTATTTAATATCGCGTTCTTTGTTTTCTCGCCACTAGTCGATGGAATTAGAGTTGAAGAAAATGTTTGATACTGTCCAATCCATCCACGATGAGATGTTTTTCCTACGTGAAAGGTTAGTGCTTTAAATTTCCGATTTTTTATTTACATTTCCACGATATCTCATACATTTGGTCGCGATTGCAGAGAAGAAGAGATGCAGGAACTCAACAGATCTACAAACTCAAAAATGGCTTGGTTGAGCATTCTCTCGCTTTTCGTTTGCTTATCTGTAGCAGGGCTGCAGCTATGGCATTTGAAATCCTTCTTTGAGAAAAAGAAGCTCATTTGATTGCAATTCTGAGTCATTTTATCGTTTTATTGACAGTAGTACGATTTTCCATGAGCTTAGGTTTAACTCTATTCACGTTTTCGATTCAATGCGATCAGAGTTAAAGTAAAGTTTTATTGAGTTGCGAAGTGGTATTATTTAGGAAGCCAACTCTACACATTTTGGTGAGGAAAAATGAATCGAAAGCAATGGAAATGATGTGTATTTTTTTGTTGTTGATGTTTTTATAGTGAATGGCTTTGTATTTCTCTTCTGGATCTCATTGTTTCCAATGCTGCAGATTCATGTTTGGGATGTTATGAAGAAGAGAGGAGAGAAAAAAGTTCATGAAGAGAAATTGAAATTATAGTATTTTGAAAAAAATTATCAAAATGATTTATATTGTTATTAAAGATTTTTTTTTTTAAAAAAAATAGGTCTTCAAGAAAACAATTAATACCTGTCTATGAACTTCTAAACGTCAACAGACAATTAAGTACATGACTTTTAAAATCTCCTGCAGTGGTTTCGCTTCGGCTTTACATGAAAACTACAATAACGGGACAACTGAGAAGAAATATGTTTGATATTTGGAACTGTAGAAATTTAGAAATCTATTGGCATTAATACAGTAAGATTTTGAATTTGAACAACAGGAAACTGATGAGAGTAAGATTTAGCCAGGGGGATTTTATTCACGATCCGTTTTATCCCCAAGTTAAGGGGTGAGACGAGAGGTTGAAAGATACAAACTTCGTCATCTAGATATCTCGCGCTTCTTCGGATCACGTAGCAAAGACCTGCCATTGACCCAGTGATGCTCAGAAGGTAGATTTTTCCTTGATTTTTTCGAGTCTTTTCAGAATTTCCAAGAATGAAGGTCTCTTGTCCATGTCTGCTGCCCAGCATTGCTCGGTTAACCTAATCGATTTTCAGTTCGGCGGAGATTAGAATATGCAAATTCAAGAACAATGTAAAAGGTTAACGGGTCCGCAAAAACTCTGCCAAATTTGTTACAGGAGCTTTCTTTTTCTGTTCAGATGGTCAGTATCTTACATGCTCATCTACAATAGAGTCAACCTTGTGTGTTAAGGACGATGATTGAATCTAATGACGAGAACTATGCAAATACAGAATCATGATTCGGAATAAATAATCAAGATGGATTAAACCGCTTGAGTAAAAAATGAAGCTAAAACTGGGAAATCAAGAAAAACTGAGTACATCGTAACTCCTTAGAAAAGAGCTTAGTGGCAGCAGGCATCTTGATATTAGAGGCCGTGATGCCAAAATTTTACATTTGCGAAATTTATGTATGCATCGAAACTGAACCAGGAAAATACTAAAGCTGATGAAGGAAGATTAGCAAAAGAAAAATATTTATAAAGTAGCCGTAGATTGTGCTGTTGGTGATTTAAGCAAGAAATTTAGCTGTCATGTCCCTGTTTTCACAGACGGTCAAAACAAAAAGAGGGAATCTCGATTTTGTGATTCTCACAATTCCACCAGCTTTTCTTCAAGCACTTTTTTCCAACTATGGAACCTAAGTGACATTACGACGTAGTTATGCAACCAATTAAAGGTGCTCGATGGTTATCCTGGTATATGTTTTCTTTTTTGTAAACCAGCCATGCTTATTTTTATTTCAAATGATAAAAGATTTCACAGGTACTTACTCTCTCAATTCAGGAATGAAACCTTTTGCCCTAAAGATTGGCCTGTCTCCTTCCGCAACACATCTGGCTGCTTCATACGGTTCATAATTTGACATTGGAGGATCACCTTCAAGCATCTGCGACATTCCGCGTTCACTTCACATTATGTTAGCTAAGTCTAATTCGATACGAACAATGAAAAAATTCAAAAATTACCTGATATAATATCATAGCAAATGAGAAAACGTCCACCTTCTTATCATATTTCCAATGATTGAAAACTTCAGGTGCCATGTAACGGTCTTTTGAAATTAAAAAAACTAGTCTTAGCCACTAACCATCTGTGTAAAACCCCCACTTGGGTATAATTGTTCTCAAGTTACTTACAGCTTCCAGTCTCGCCAGTCATTTTGTACACTTCATGAGAATGTTGTACCCTGATGAGCTTGCTTAACCCAAAGTCTCCTACTTTTAAATGGTCTGCACTTGTGTTGACAAGAAGAATGTTCCTGGAAAATTACCATAAGCCAGGAAACCATATGAAAGAAGGATTTGGCACAAAATTCATCACACACAATACACCCGTAGAGAGAAGGGAAGGAGGGGTGAGAGAGAGAGAGATCTCGAAGCATTGACAAAATATTTTTTGCTGAGAAACATGAGGACCGACAGTAGAATTGTTATGGTTCTCATGAAATATATTTAACAATTATAAGAAGCATAAACTAACCTTGGTTTTAGATCACGGTGAATTATAACATTTGGCTCACTATGGAGATGAGCAATCCCTCTGTCCAACAAGACAAACAACTAAGAGTACCACACAACACATTTTATGGTGCTGAATGTAACAAGGTATATTAGAACATCACATTGTTGCTCCTTCTGTAGGCATGCCTGTCTGGTGATTATTGATGATATATTTGCGTGAAATAAGATTAAAGTCCAAAACCCACACACTATGCACAACCTACCCACCCAAATAATAAAACATGAAAATAATAAGAAAGTACGAAACTCAAATGAAATCCCACTAAATTTGAGAATTTATAAATAAAACTCTCTTTCTTATTTAAAAACTTGAAGCATCAGTTTCTTCAACAAAAACAAAAAAAAAACTTGAAGCATCAGTATCAGGACTTATATTGGTGATAGAGTGTAAAAGATTGAGAAGGGTGATCACAGACTGCTGAACCTTGAGGCTAGAGTTATCAACTCTAACGGGAAAAACAACATATTCCATTTTACCTGGCAATGTCTAATGCAAAATTGATTGCAGCAGATGGGCTTAGAGCCCCTTTTTCCTTCAGATGCTGATGAAGATCACCCTACACAAGAATATAATATAGTATGGGAAACCAGAGTTAGAACAATTATCGAACAAAAAAAATAATCCTTTTAAAGAGATTTAAAACACATTCACCCACCCCCCTCAAGAACTCTGTGATTAACATTAAAGGCTTCTTTTCAGTAACTGCCCCTAGAAATTGGACGATATTTGGATGACGAAGCTTCACTAGCAAATTGACCTCATGCCTGAAGTCCTGGCTGAATTGCAAGCAATAGATAAGGTAATTTATTTAAAGTAAGCAGGATAAAGCAGAAAAAACAGCTTTAGCAGATTATGAGGTAGTGATATGGTAATGGAATCTTACGGTTACAAAGGTTCCAAAGCCAAAGAAATACTAAAGTAGCTGTACCTTACATCACAAGCTCTTAAAATTGAGTTCGTGGGAAGTAGCATTCAAATCTCTGATATATAGTAGACAAGATAAAGAAATGGAAAGTTAAACATTGTAAGATTGAAGTTGACAAGCATACATCACCAATCTATCCTCCGAAAGCTTTGGAAGAATGCGTTTGACAGCAACTGGTGTTCCCCGCCAAAAAGCTTTTAGTATCTCACCAAAAGAGCCCTACAAATATTAGCTGCCATCGGCAACAATGTGCTTTGCAAATAAATTTGAGTAACGAGCAACAACAAACAACCACTGATGAATTTAAAAGGTCAAAAACATTATAAAAACCTCGTACTTTCTAGAAACAAAGACGAAAAACACTCAGAACAATATTGCATGCTAGGGCATAATGTACCCACCGCTGCCTCTAGATACCCCTCAAATAAAGAACTAAATAAATAATAAGAAAACACAGTGCAGGAGTGGGTGATTTTCTTCAACACTTGTGGCAATGAAAATCATATAAATTTACATAAGAAATAAATGAACGAACAAAAAGCCTCACATCCAAGTAGGGTTGATGTGAATGTAAACAGGCTGACATAATGCCTCATTAGAACTGTTCTACTTGCTGAAAATTAAAAACCACATCCCAGTATGAAGATTACAAAACCTCAATATTTTATAGTTGAACAAGTTGCAAATGTCAAGCTTTTGAGTTCTTTCAAATGAAGAGAGCCATATCATCTTATTCGCAAGTTTTCCAAAAACTAGAAGAAGAGTGACCAACGCTATTGACTAACGAGGAGGTTATAAATCATATTTTGCAAATGAATTCAGACCTTCCCAATAAGAACTGAGCTCGAAAAGTCCAGCTCATCAGGGTCAATCTCCCAGTCACACTTATTTGGTCGTGGAGGTGGTACAGGCCTTGGTTCAAAATGACTCCCATTCGGACCCTGTAATGTGCACAATGTACGTCTCTAAATGAAAATGAAATCCAAGACAGCACAACGCCAAAGCATTCTAGTACTAGTCCAGTCTCAATCAAAATGCAAATGAGACGTGAGGGGCTTACATCAGATACACCTCCGTAAGACTTCAATAATTCAATCACGCCAAATCTTTTTGCTCCTTCAGCATCAGCTAAAGGCTGTTTGACAAATACAGAAAGAAGATAACGAGGAGATGATGCTAATATAGAACAGCAAATAGATGGATTCTCCATCACAGACTATAGTAAATTCCATAGCAATGATCAAAAACAGATTGCAGAAATTCTAAATTCTCGCGCACGTGATGGCAAGATATAGTTCCATTAGCAAGAACGGAAGTCTCCAAGATGAACTTAACAATTACATCACATAAAATCACAAATTTTTAACCTATATACCAGTTCCATACAACAATACGTTGAATGAGCATTTATCCAATTAATGGCGTACTTTAGTTTCTAAATTAGCAGTTACTATGGAACTAATTAATATCCATTGCAAATATTATCAAAAAAGTAAACACTTGATTAAAATCATCTCAAAAGAACTACAATTAGTGTAGTACCCTTATCGCACATTAGTTAAAAAAAGTTTAAAATGGTATATAATGGAATACAATGTACTCCAATAACAACTTAGATTAATTATTTTCGTAAAGCGATGACGAATACAGAGTAGTTGTTACAGGAGCTGATTGTGCAGTCACACTTGCTTGGGTCTGAGTCCAAGTCGTGACGGAATAGTATCAGATATGATCACCAGCAAGAACATTGGAAAATAATTATTCCGTGTATGATAGTCAACTCTTGAATCTGCGAGTAAAGTGCTACATCCACAGACCCACCTCTTGAACCAGTAGAACAAGTAAGAGCCACCTCTAGATTCTCGGTGTTGGTAGATTGAGAGGTCAGGCAGATACGTACATCGAATTTTGAAGGAGGAGAGATGGCATTACTCTTTATCCCACGTGTTAGAAAAATAAGTTTAAAATAGTATATAAATGAATGATAGTACTAGTAGTGGTGACTACTAATATGTACATATTATCATAAAATCTTCTAGAGGGGTCTTGAATTAATTAACCAATGAGATTATATAAACTAAATTTAATTTAATTTAATTAATATGTCAATACATGTATTAAATGTACATGTGGAGATATTAATGTTTATATACATACACTTTATAGGGAGATATAAAATATGTGCATATATAATATTAATATATCATGCGTTATCAAAAACCACGTGTTAGAAAAATAAGTTTAAAATAGTATATAATGGAATACAATGTAATCTTACATTAATTTGGGTTAACCATTTCTATATAGTGATGACGAATACGTAGTAGTTGCAAATGAGCACATTTAAATGCGATCGTGCGGGCCTAGTGCACGACGATTAGGTTCAACCCCACACTTTAAAAACAAATTTTCTGCTTGAAGCTTCAGAACATTGCACACGAAATAATGAGCGGGACAATGTCTTGTGCAAAACTGGAAAGAAGTTACTTATACGGTGGAAATTTTCATTTTCACTTCATATATCTACATTGTTCAGATACGTCAATAAATTGTAATGTTCAACTTAAGTAAAACTAACAGTCAAAAGTTAAAACTCATAGTTGTGCAGAAAAATTCCAAACACCAAACTTGTGAAGTATTCTCATAAAACATCTGGATCTTAAGGAAAAAAATGTGTGTTAGACACAAGGTTTATAACTATGACTATGTAAATTATAGGTAAAAAACTTATAATATTCTAATTTTCAAATTAAAATTAATATTATAAATGAACTTTTCATCTGGAGATCTGTATGTGTGCCATCATCAAACATGCATGAGTTCTGAAAAAGTTATTCCCAATTATTTGATATGGCGCTAATTCTTTGTCCCTTATGCCTGGGAAATAGAATCTTTCACCCTAGCAGTGAGTACAATTTGAAACCATATTTTGCCAACATTCCGCTATTAAATATTGAAGATAATCTAATGCTACAACTCGTCACACAAATTTGCATGATTGCCTTGCAATTCAAGACCTGGATAAGAACTTTGAGACCCAGATGGATCTTTCTGACACACTAGGCAGCACAAAAATAGCTAATGTCCATTATAATTTGAAGGGCTGTTTATGGACAGGAAATCATGATTGTAGCATGTTAAAGACCAGGAATGCTCCATGTGATTTCGAATATATCTATAAAGTTTATAAACTCCAATTTTAACTTAAATCAATTTATGCTTCAACAGCCTTGTCAGCCATTCATGATTGAAAAAAAACATAAATCTTACTCACACAACCACTATGCTGGCCACTACCAGTTAGCAGAATGAGTTAGTTTTCTTGCCAAGTTGAGCTGGAATGCAATTTAAGAATAAGTGTTCAAAAGTTTGTATTTAATCAAAATCAAACTTTTTTTCGCTGAAACAGTAGCAAAGAAAAAGGAAATCTCAGCAAACTACACCCACATTTCATGGATGAAGAGCTGAATACACACAATCCCAATATAATATTGCACCAAACAAAAAGACTGATTTCTCAAATTCTTGCAGAGAGAACGTGCGCTTTAACTCCGCAGGCATTACAAAACCAACGGAAAAATTAATCACAGTAAAAAAAAACCAACAGATATAATCGTCTCCGCTAACCCATAAAATCAACAGGTAGTTACGCACACATACAAGCGTGTAAATGAGTAAATGTGAAAAAAAAAAAAAAAAATCTCACTGTATTTTTCCATCGATCTTGGGCGTTAACATCAGCGTCGTGCTCTAAAAGACACTTGGCAATATCGATCCAACCATGGGTAGCCGCCACATGGAGCGGAGTTCGATTGTCATAGTCTCTTGCGTGCACGAGAGACAGATCCTCATTCAGAAGCTTTCTCACCGCCACGGCATCGTTTTGGTGCGTGTGCCATAGAATCAGAGACGTCCGACTCACACGAGCCTTCTCCTTCTTCTTCACCCTCTCGGCAACCCCAGCTTCCGGCGGTGGATGTTCATCTCCGGTAGCCGAGTACCCCGAGCTTCCGCCACTGTCGCTCATTGCTTTTTGTAGTTTAATTTTAATATATTTTGTACTTTTACATATCATTTTACATTTAATAGTTTTTGTTTTCAGTCTCACCTTATTAATGCAAAATCGAGAAATGCTTTAGCTACTAGGAGTTTTTTCAAATAGTTTTCGACAAATACATGTAATCAAATATGACATTAATATAAGTTAATTTTTAAATTTAATTTTAAGTTCCAAATATATTTTTTAGGGAAAAAATTTGCGTGAAACGGTCTCACGGGTCGTATTTTGTGATACGGATTTCTTATTTGGATCATCTATGAAAAAATATTAATTTTTATGCTAAGAGTATTACTTTTTATTGTGAATATCGTTAGTGTTGATCCGTCTCACAGATTAAGATTCGTGAGACCGTCTCACAAGAGACTAACTCATTTTTTACATCATTTTCACATTAAAAACATAGTACATTAGATTGAGTTAATACAATAATATAATTACGGAATTACTATATATTTTTTTTATTGCAATTGGGCTTTAATTTCTTGCATTTTTTTAATATTCAAATTTATTTAATCTTTATTTAATTCATATTGATAATAAAAGTTTTATAGAATTTGAGTTTTTTTTACATGAATTAGTGTATATTTATAAAGATTAATTTTGAAAAAACTAAACTAAATAGCATTTCGAATTTTGAAAAATTGAATCTACCGCATTTGGCCAACTAGATTTGGCGAATTTTTTTTTGTTTTTTCAATATTTTTATATTTAATAACAAATAAAATAATAATAATCATAAACTATCATATAAAAATTGATAAAGATAATAATTCATCATTGTTGATAATAATTATCAATAACACATTTTATTTATTATTATTTGTCTTATTATCATATCAGTGTCATGAATTATTTCTTAAAAAAATAAATAATGCTTAATGAAATAGTTTTGCTTCAATTATTTTGAAAAGGTAATCTTATTTATCTAAGTTGAAATATTTTATTGATATCGAGGAAAATTATAAAGATGTGGTAGCTAGTTTAGTATTATTAATTAATTAAACAAAGAAAAACTATATTATATAATTTTTAATAAAAAGATGATCATTTTTTAAAATACTTTATTATTATTTAATGGTCAAGAATAAATTTGAATATTTGGTGTTACGGATTGGGGCAGCACACACAAACATACATGGAGCAGAGTGATTCCCATTTCCCATTATCTCATTTTTCCCCTGGTTTTGTGCTACACCAACAATCTTTTAAAAATTTATGGGCTTTTAATGTTCCAAATTCACTCAATTAATTAATTATACAAACCAAAATGTAAAAATTTTGTTAGTAGAAAATATTAGATATCTAATTTGAATATGTATTTACTTGATTTTGTCCAAAAATAATCTATATATTTCATATAGAGTAATATATTATATATAAACTCATACATAATATGAGTCGAGTGAGTCAATCACCTCAGATCAGATCTAAAAAAATGTTTAAAATATTAGTTACAGAGAATTATATATTTCCTCAAGAATAAAAAATTATATATATATACAACCATGTTATCAAAAGAGAATAAAATATATTACACTCAATGCAAATTTTTCCTTTAAACACAAACATATTTTATTTAATTGAAAAAAATTATGCTAATGATTGAATTTTTTTGAATACAGATTAATTTTTGATAAATTGTCTATAGTTTTGAAATCAGAAATTTGTTATAAAAAGATTGCTTTTTTCCAAGAAAAAAGTATTGAAATTATCAGTAAATAATTATCACTAAATATAACAATGCTTTAATCTCATTTTACATTCATTAATTTAAGTAAAATCTTTATTAAAAAAATAATTAATTCTCCGGGACTGAAACTAGATAAAATTATGTGGACTTTAATTGCTTCCCAAAATTAAAAAGAATCGTTTAATAATGAAATAATAAAGGTTAAAAACTAAACTTGACACTTTTACTTGAAATATGATGTGTGTCATGTCCCATCTAATCAGTAGCGGAGCCAGAAATATGGTTTTGCTCGAGTTATAATTTTAAACTCTGAAATATTTTAATATTTTAATTTGATCTATCCATACTAATATCATATAATTCCAAATTTTACATACATGTGGCTCCGCCACCGCATCTAAGGGATCCACATGAGTATCCTTATCTAACATATATGATGATCAACTCTCGATAAGAGAAGCTCGTGGTTTGAAAGTGTTTGGTATCAACCTGGCTGATAGGATCTTGCAGGATGAATCGAATTGCCTAAAATGGAGAGGGGCTCGATTCTCGATCTCAATAGGTTGAACCCATGAATCACCCAAATGGATGATGCATGGTCATTTCAAGAGAAAGATGGACAATTCTTTTCATCCTAATTTTTTTATGCATGATTTTCGAGTATTTGACTTGAGCGTCAGAGAGAATACGCTGAAGACCACCTCCGACCCTCTTTAACATTTTTTTCATGATTTCAGGTGTACGTATTCAAGTGATTGGTCAGCACCACGGTTTGGTCCTTATTGTCATCAACCAAACTCTTTCCTTATAAAATATACATCATTTTTTGATCAACTCATTGTAATAATTTCTCTTGTGACATCAAAATCCAACCATATAGGTTTCAAAAAGTTTTTTTTTTTTTTTTAAAATGGAACCCAATTTTCAAGTAAATGTAGCACACCACCCTTTTGGTAACCCACCACCACTTAACATGTTGACAAAAGTCGAGGCAAAAAGGAAGGATGGATTAGGGGCAAGAATCAACAGAGCTCGATTCATTTTATCTGATAATTGTTATTAAATTATACTTGAATTGATATTCTAAATTTTCAAATATGACGCATTAGGTTAAAACATAATAATAATTGATATTTATTGGGAATAATAAATTTCAAATTTAACATGATGATTATATTTAGAGAATGTGAAAAAAATAATATGGTAATATGTTTTATTATTTTAAAAAACGAGAATAGTTTTTAAGGTATATAGTTCTTCAAATTAATTTTTAGATTTGGATATAACACCCTATAATTCAAAATTCTATAAAAATAAAACAATCGTCTTGGTGTTTTTTTTAATAATTGCACATAATTCTTATAATTTTTATGTTAAATTGCAATTTGAATAGGGTTTAAAAAGAACCTAAAAAAGCCAAATTTCAAGCAATAAAGCAAGTCAAAAACTATTTAAAAGTTAATAGCAACCGAAAATTTTGTGGCTCTTTGCAGAACTTTGACCGGCTTAACTCACAATGCGTATGAAATAATATAATATAATATAATTAAAATGTCCAATCTTCATGTATCCGTTTGTGACAATCAAACAATCAAAATTTTCAAAACTCAAAACATGAAAAATATATATCTTTGAGTTTTCTATGTTATATCCAAATTTCAAATCATGAGATTTCATATGACCAAAATATGTCATATTTTATTATTTAAAAATCATTAATTATTTAGTAATCTCACATTACTAAATCAACAATTTGTGATATTTACTTCAAGCATACACTGACGTAGATAGTGTGGTGATTGCACTATTTTGTCGTATATACATTATATTATTACGTCGTCAAAAAGAACATTTTTATGCATATGACGTCACATGTTGTATGATTACGTAGCGAGGTTTGAGGCGTCACAATTATGAAATTTCCCCTAAAAAATTATGGTATATTTTTTTTAAAAAAAAGTCATATGATTTATGAAAAATACAAAAGTATGTTTTTTTAATTCTCACTTTCAACGTAAAAATATTCACACCCCTATATTTTTTTTAAAAAAAAATTGATTCTGATTATATTTTTACTCGTGGAGAATTATGATAAATAAAATTCGACGTGTTATGAGAAACGATACTTCTAGTAAATTATTTGAAAATTTTTAAAATCAATATATTAAATTTATTAATTTAGAATCTGCCTACTTATATGTCAACTAAATCCAAACTAACGTCTAATCTTGTAAACATTCTAATAGCAATGTTTTATGACTAAATGACTCCACGATTATCAAAAAATCAATTTCGAAACGACAACAATTATGACAACGACGATCATTACGATTTCCGTGGAATAATTTGTTGATTAGAAAGCAAACACATTGTTGCTTAGATTTGTCATTTTAGGTGAATCGATCAATAGAGAGTCCAATCAATATCAAGATTATTTGTAATATTACTTATTAACTTTAAACAAGACAACAAGGTCTTTCCCATTTCGTTTGACTTGATATAATTAATGCACTAATAATAGAAGACAAAGAGACAATAACCTCGGCTATAAATTTTTTCATAAAAATTCATATTATTTTTTATACTAAAAATATTATTATACGTTATAGTTGTGGATCATTTCAGCTCGTTTCACGGTTATAAACTCGTTTTTATAATAGACTTACTCAATTCTTTCTCTATGTTGGAGTCAAACCGAGTATTAATTAATTCGTCTATTTTACGAACTTGTTTTCAATCATTTTTTTTTAAAATCAAACTTGTTTCTCGATAATTTTTTCTGACATTTTATTTCAAAATTTAATAACACGTATTTGTGAAAAGTATACAATTTAAAATAGTCCAATTCCACATTCATTGCCGGCTATACCTTTTATATTTAATAATTAATAATTCAGTAGATATATTTCTTTTCCAAACACTTCCCTCTCACCTCATATATAGGGGTGATTGATTTTTAATTTTTCATGAATTGGTTTTTAAAATTAATCAAATCAAAAAATTGATTCGGTTCAAAAGTATATTTTAAAATTTTGAATTGTAGATGTATTATATTTGATTATTGTGATAAATTTATTGTAATTGGTTTTATTTGTTTCTTAAATCTATTTATTATTATTTTACTATTTTTAGAGATATTTATTAATACAAATGAAATAAGATAATTGTGAATTTTTTGTGAAGTTGAGGTATTTCTTCAAATAGCTCGATAAAATATGATTTGGTTCGTTTTTTTTAATCTAAACCCCCCGACGAATCTAGTTTTGCTCACCCCTCCTAAAACTGAGCTCCCCCTTGCAACGACAAGCTTTCTAAAATATTCATCCTAAATTTAAAATGTCAAGATTTCAAAAAAAAAAAATTAAAAATTAAATCAATATTTTATACCGACAATAATAATAATTATAACTATAATAATATTTTAGACTGCTCATTTCATAGAAAAATAAATAAAGGGAAATTGAGAATGAAATGTATATCATAACATATGGCAAAGTCATACATTGAACAAGAAACACAGAATTTGAGTGAAAAATAGAACAAAGCTCTTCATAAAGAAGTAAGAACAGAAGCTGTTGCTGTTTTTTCCCAAGTAAAATCAAACTACAAAGCCAAGAACTCTCCCTCTCTGTGGGCCGCATTGACTGTAATTTCTGCTTGAATAAGTTTCCTTTCTCTTTCATGCAAATAGTCCCTTTTGCTGACTCTTGCTGCTGTTTCATCTCCCGAGCTAAGTTATGGAAGACGAAGAGTCCAATAGCACCACGAGGAGCTTTTCAGGAAATCGAAGTGCTCATGCCTACCATTATCATCACCAATTGTTGCAGAGTTCTAACAGGCTTGCTTATGGTTATGGTTTTGGTTTTGGTTTTGGTTATCAGAATCTGTACCAAATTTACCCGGCTTTGCTTCCTCTGCCTCCGGCTATACCTCTTCATCTGACAATAACACCTCCTTTTCTTCAAAACCACAGCTTTGAATCAAAAACCCACTTTCGGAAATCCTCGTTGGAGGAAAATAATCATCGTATCGCCACTTCTTCTGATTCCCATGTTCGAGAGTTCTCGGTTTCTCAAGGTAATTTCATGGTGTCGAATGCCCTTTTTCTTGTGTTCATCGATTTTGTTTGTTTTTTTTAGTTTATTCTCTTTTGTGTGCTGGACTTCAATAAAATGGGTGTGTTGCAATCATGCGTAGTAATGTTCCAAGAGTGGATGGATAATGGATAAAATAAGTGTTTTTGCAGTCAAAAGTGCGACATTTTTTTTATTATTTTTAAGGATATTGGTCATGTTTATGCTTTCTGCTGAGTTTGTAAGATTCGTGTTGATAAGAATTGCGTCAGTGATGTTTATGTTGCTGCGCTAATTCCATGAAGTTTTGCAGCTGAAATTGAGATCCAGAAGAAAATTTGTCTGCCCTTTGAAAAGAGAAATGGAAGAAAGATTGCGGGCGATAAGCCAAAAGCATTGGCTGTTGCAAGAAGGCCGGATTCCGGCGGGGTGAAAGGGAGGGTTGTTAGCCTCCTTGCTAATCATTTCTTAGTCCAATTCGATCCATCACAACAAATTTTTCATTACGATGTTGAAATATCTCCGAATCCCTCGAAGGAAATTTCTCGAATGATCAAGCGAAAACTCGTTGAGGAGAATTCCGCGAGACTATCTGGTGCTCTTCCGGTCTATGATGGTGGAAGGACTATCTATAGCCCTGTAGAATTCCAAGATGACAGGCTTGAGTTTTATATTAGCCTCCCTATAGCTGATGGTAAACCGGTTTTAATGTGTGTAGAATCGATGAATCCGCAAGAAAATATGCAACATAAGATTTTTCGAGTTAGTATGAAGCTCGTCTCAAAGGTTGATGGTGAATCCTTAAGTAGCTATTTGAGTAAAGGAGATGATATCACTCCTCTTCCACAAGAGTATATCCATGCATTGGATGTCGTATTGCGGGAGAGTCCAGCAGAAAAGTGTATAGCGGCAGGGAGGTCATTTTACACGAGTTTGATCGTTGGGGAAAAAGAAATAGGGGGTGGAGCCGTTGCACTTGGGGGATTCTTCCAGAGCTTAAGGCCAACACAACAAGGCCTTGCCCTAAATGTTGATTTCTCGGTGACAGCTTTTCATGAAAGTATCGGTGTGATCCCTTATGTGCAAAAGCGCTTCGATTTTATGCATGATATCTTTCAAAACAAGGCCAAAAGTTTGACGAACGAAGAGAGGAAAGAAGTGGAGAAAACAATGAAGAACATTAGGGTATTTGTTTGCCATAGAGAAACCGTTCAAAGATACCGAGTTTATAGCTTAACCGAAGAAGTAACTGAAAATCTATCCTTTCTTGATAGAGATGGGACGAAACTACGGGTTGTTAGCTATTTCAAGGATCACTATGATTATGATGTGCAGTATCGAAATTTGCCTTGCTTGCAGATTAGTAGGAGGAAAGCATGTTATCTTCCCATGGAGCTTTGTGTGATTTGTGAAGGGCAGAAGTTTTTTGGTAAACTCTCTGATGATCAGACCGTGAAAGTGCTTAAAATGGGCTGTCAAAAACCTCGAGAACGCAAGAAAATCATCACCAGTGTTATGGAAGGATCATTCGGCCCAACTAGGTAAATTTCTAACATATGCCATTTTATGGATGGCATTTTGGCTTGTGATTAATCCATTTGTTCTTATTTTTGCAGTGGCGATCATGAAAAAGAATTTAAACTCAAAGTTTCGAAAGAAATGACACGACTGACAGGTAGAATTCTTCAACCTCCCAAACTTAGGCTTGGAAACGGTGGTCATGTAAGAAACCTGACTCCTTCACGTCACGATCGGCAGTGGAATCTTTTGGATAGCCATGTCTTTGAGGGTACTCGAGTTGAGCGGTGGGCGATTGTAAGTTTTGGTGGCACCTCAGACCAAAAGTCTTGCATTCCAAAATTCATAAACCAGCTGTCTCAAAGATGTGAAAATTTGGGTATTTTGCTCCACAAACACACAGTTGTGAGTCCAATCTTCGAGTCAATGCACGTCCTTGGAAATGCGAGGCTTTTGGAATCTAAACTCAAGAAAATTCATAAAGCTGCCTTCAACAATCTTCAACTGCTTATCTGTGTTATGGAGAGGAAACACAAAGGATACGCTGATTTGAAGCGAATTGCTGAAACGAGTATAGGAGTTGTTAGCCAGTGCTGTTTATACTCGAATATTGGCAAGCTAAGTTCACAGTTTCTTGCGAACTTGGCTCTTAAGATAAATGCAAAAGTTGGGGGATGCACTGTTGCACTTTACAACACATTACCTTCTCAAATCCCAAGGCTCTTCAGGCAAGACAATCCGGTGATCTTTATGGGCGCGGATGTGACACATCCCCATCCATTAGACGATTTTAGTCCCTCAGTTGCTGCTGTTGTTGGAAGCGTAAATTGGCCTTCGGCAAACAAGTATGTTTCAAGAATGAGGTCCCAAACGCATCGACAAGAGATTATTCAAGACCTTAGCACAATGGTAGGAGAAATATTAGATGATTTTTACGACGAACTCTCAAAACTTCCACAAAGAATAATCTTTTTTCGAGATGGGGTTAGTGAAACACAATTCGAAAAAGTTTTGCATGAAGAATTAGAAGCCATTCGACATGCTTGTTCAAGATTCCCAAGTTATAACCCTCCGATCACTTTCGCAGTAGTGCAGAAACGGCACCATACTCGGCTATTCCCTTGTGATCAAACCGATCCACCTTTCACAGAGAATCACTTCTCGGATGAAAATGTACATCCTGGAACCGTGGTGGATACAGTGATAACTCATCCAAAATCATTCGACTTCTACCTCTGTAGCCACTGGGGTGTAAAGGGTACGAGTCGGCCCATTCATTACCACATTTTGTGGGATGAAAATGAGTTCACATCCGATGAGATGCAGAAGCTGGTTTACAATCTTTGCTACACGTTTGTGAGGTGCACCAAGCCTATTTCTTTGGTCCCTCCTGCATATTATGCTCATCTTGCTGCCTACAGAGGCCGGTTATATCTTGAGCACTCGGATTCAAATGCCTCAACCCCAACATCCACTGTTTCTAGGACATCGCCGGCTAAGACAACACCTTTGCCCAAACTTGCTGAGAATATTAGGAAGCTAATGTTTTACTGCTGATATAAAATTCACTTGTTTAGGCCAATATTATACCTTTAAACTATGTTAAATCCAGTTCCATTTTAACTTTTTTTCTCATATTTTATATAAATATAAATTAAGAATAAGATTTTGCTCCTCCAAAAATCAGGTCCACCCACTAATATTAGGTATTTTAATGGTCCTCCAACTAGTTATTATCTTGCTTAATGACAAAACACAATGACTAATACTGCATCCCAATGATAAAAGGACAAGAACTAATCCTAAGAAAGACAAATTTATGTCTTCAAAAATCAGGCATAGGCCTGATTAAACAAATAAATGTATTCATCACTGTTATATGAACAATAGTATCATAGTAAAATTGTCATGTAATACAAGAAATTTGTCAGAAGGTGAGATAAAAAATTTGTACATACATGCATGTGACAGTTGGATAAAATTATATATTCTATACATAAAAAAATAAAATAAAAATTGGACACATATCTTGAAGCACATGTGACATTTTTTGACAGTTTAATAAATTAAGTGTTGTGATGGAACTCAAACCTATCTATATATATTGAGTTGACATTAATGGAGCTTGGGCTTTCATTTTCATGAGGATGAAACATTTTTAGCAATTGATATTATCAAATAAATGAATAATTAAGTTTTTTATGGCTCAAAAATTGTACATTCACTTAACTAAGTGATGGATGCAAAAATTCTTACAGAATATAATATAATAATTGTCAATTATTTCATAGCAACTAGTTTTTTTTATATTAAAATCTTAATTTTATTGGACTATGTTTTTCTTTTTCTATTTGATTACTTTTGTTAAATACGAAAATTTTAATTTTTCTTTCTTTTGTTTTACTTTTTAATTGAGGTATCTGGTTTAAATACAAGTTTGAACCAAAATCTCAATTTAAAAATTAAAAAATTGAGATGTGGCTCCACACTTGCATTCACCTCAAGTTAGAGTATAAATTAAGTATAACTCATCTAATATCAAAATCTCAGACGATATTTCGAGTTTAAAACTCCGACTACTTATTTTTTTTATATCTTAATCTAGATGGTGGAGAAGACTCGAACTTGAGTCAATACATAGAGAATTCCGATGAGACCATTGAGTCAGGCCTTCGGTATCAACTCCGACTCTACATTTAAAAACAAAGGAGTAGGTTTGTACAGAGGAAGTGTTGACAGTACGATCCTTTGGCAGTGGGAGAATGAAGGGTCGTAACATATAAAAAGGAGAGAAAAACCTGAGAATGTGTCATTGTTACAAATACGAATAGTCGCATTCTCAATTTAAGAATGAACAAAGAGAGGCGCAGAATCTAGGGCCATTTTCGGGAAACGCAAAACAAAAGTCTGACTGAATACTTAAAAGCGTGATTCTGTGGTTACGTCCATAGATGATCCGCCTATATATCCTTTTATATTTCCCATACCTGAGCCTTTCCCCATGCTCTAGAAAGCTCATTTCTCTTTTTATGATAGGATTAAATTTTGGTATTTATAGGGATATTTACTCCTCGTGCATTTATAGTCACTAAATATGATAATTAAGTCATAGATCTATCGGGTGTAACATAGAAAATCTATAATAATATATATAGTTTTATATTTCGTATGACATGATTTAAGCCCTCTTCGTGTGATATCACATACAAAGACAAGAGACTCGCATAATTCAATTATCACAAAAACTTCTATGAGTTTGTTTTACAGATTAATTTTGTGATACACGTCTCATATCCAACTAGTTCCGGCTTATGAAAAAATATTGCATTTTATGTCAAAAGTATTATTTTGCACTCCAAATTTAAATTGAATAAGCCCTTCTACCATATATAAATATGTGAAATTGTCTCACAAAATATTTACTTTTTCAATTATATATATTTCAAACACAAGATATAAAAAAAAACACTTCAGCCACCAATTTACAAATTTGAGTTGATCTGAAAATTAACTTTTTTTTAAATTTATATTGAAGTTAAAATTAATTTTTTTCCGAATTTAAAATTAAGTAAAGATTTATATATATCAATCTTGGTCTAGATTTTTTTGTTTTTAAATTTATATTATCATTTATATGATAATATAATTTTTTAATTAATTTTTATAACTATAATATTATTCTTATTTGATATAGATCAAATTAATTAAAAAAATTATACATATAGAAACGTTCATTAGTGTGTGTGTGTGTGTGTGTGTGTGTAGAGCAATAAAATTGTATATATAGGTGTGGAAACTGAAGTAGGACCTGTGCAAGCAGAATGATAATGAATGTGATTGAGAAAAGAGAGAAAGGTGGAAACAAAAGAAAGGCCGAATAAAATCGACACTTTCCAAGTGAAAAAACAACAACAACAATAATAATAATAAAATTAAAAAAAAAAAAAAGCTGCTTCCGACTTCCAATTCCTCTTCTGTCTCCTCATCTTTCCTACTATATAATATAATATACATATTATTTCTAGAAATAATTACATTTTGTCTGTCCCAAGTTACATCAACTATTAATATAATTATTAATAATAATATAGTTCATTTAAATTTGTTCTCTTAAATAACAATATTTCTGACTATATAATAATTACGATAATAATAAATGAGACGTGCATGCATGTGTTGCGTCCTCCGCCTTGCCGTGCAGTATTATTTTCCCCAGCCTTTTTCCATCTGCAGACCACTGACTCGCCCCCACCGGGAAATAAGTGATTTTTATTTTTAACTTTTGTGTCACATTAATTACTTCTCATAAATACATATACATATATATATATATGTGTGTGCGCGCGCGCACGCGTGTGTGTGATTCCAATAAATTTATTACAAATAATTAAAATATAACTCGAAAACTAACCATTTTTTATATCCCAGTTCCATATTTACTCATATGGATCACGAGAAGACGAATAAATAATTGGACTCGAGTTCGACTCATAAATTATTTGTAAATGTTCAAAAATAGATTTGAGTTCAATAATTTTAAATACAAATCATATACATGAGATAGAGATAATGTATGATAAATAGATTATATTTGTCGCAAAGGTGACGTGGACCCGTAAGTAAAAAGAAAAGAATCCAACAGATGTTCCTTTTGCTAATCACATCAACTACAGAGGTGTTCAATCCAGTCCGTTAGTTGGCATCTCGGGCCTCTGATTTTAACGGTTGTCGATTCACGGGCCCCATGTACGTACGTGATGGAGATGTCATTTTACGTACACTGCAAAGTAGAGTAGAGATTCTTTGCTTTCCATTCAATTCACATTCGATTTTACTACATCGACAAGATCTTTGGATTAATACAGTCATATGTTGTGTTCGAGCTTACGGGTCTGAAATGATGAATTTCAAATCTATTTATTTTAAATTTATTGTCTTGTTTGGATGAACAAAATACAAGTAGTCAGATACATTATCTCTTTTGTTCTGATGGAGAATATTAAGTGATTTCAAATTACTACACATTAAGTTTAGTAAATTTAATAGCGATTGTGATGAATTTTAAAGACAAGTTGTCTTTTTGCAAATCAAATATCTTGTTCTAAATCAAATTCATCGTAATTTTTAAAAAATTTATGCTAATTGAATGGTGGAAATAAACTATAAAGGTCGTTATTGCGACGTCCTAATTACATTTTGAGCAGTTTTTGCCTTCGATTTGCATGACTTTTGGCATCTTCTAACTTAGTACACATTAATTCAATAATCGGATCATATTGTTTACATTATTTACAACTTAAAAAATTTAAGTTGTATTATCGTCTTTCTTTCGCAATTTCACTAGCAATAAATATCATAGTCGAAGTCACGTATTGACTTGACCTATAATTATGAGTTGTCATTTGGTGAAATTATTGGGAAGAAAATGCTATACAAAGCATGTGATTGTCACGTAATTTAAATTATTCAAAAATAATTCGTGTTTTTATAATATTACTTTAAAAAAAATTGGCAAAGGAAATCGGTATTCTGATATGGCAAGAAAACCATATTGAATTTTCTTTGAAATTTCATATTCGTATATCACTCAAATGCCTAGTTATTATTATTATTTTTTTTTAATAAAAAAACTTTCGCCTTCTCGGCAAAAGGCCCAAGAAAAGTTCTTTTGGGCTTATTTAATGGACCTAGAATGATTGAATTGGGCCTTTAAGCAGGTCCATGGAGCGACTACCATTTAATTATGTTTTAAAAACTAACCATCTTCATATTGAGTTTACTTCAATTTATTATGAATATTTAATTTAGATAATCTTATTAAAGGAATTAAGTTTACTAATGAATTTACTGAAAATAAATAACAATTAATTGAAGGACAACATTGCCAATTTAACAAAAATTGGAGTATCAAATTGTAATTCTCTCGACTCTCCGTCGTCGTCGTCTAATTTCTTCATATCTCCGACTCCCACGTTACCTCTTCGCTTCGATCTGTGACCATGTCAACCCACAGTCTAAACCTCAGCGGAGTCATCTCCGAAGCAAAATGCATAATCAACGCCCACTCCCGCCACTTCTTAGCTCTGTCAGTTCTCTTCCTCCTCCCCTTATCCTTTTCCATCATTGTTTACCCTTTTCTTTCTCAGCCCACTTCAATTCTGTCCAGCTATAACCGAGTTCTTCTCGCACAAGTCCCTCCTGCCGACAAATTTATCCCAGTTCTTTACGCGCTCTTTGTTCTGATATTCTCCCTTTTTGCCTCTGCATCCATCACCTACAGCACCTTCCATGGATTCTACGGTAGGCCTGTGAAATTTGTTTCCTCGATGAAGTCAATTTTGTTTTCTTTTCTCCCCCTTCTTGTGACTCTTAGTATAGCTGCCATTTTTGTGGGGGTGGTTTGCTTAGGCGTTGGGTTGATTGCGTGGTTGGCGTTTAATGGGCTCCTGTTATTTGGGTTTGGAATCGACTACGATGGCTTGTTTTTTATGTTTAGTGCTATATTGATAGCGGTGTTGCTTATTGGGGCGATGGTTTACGTTTTAGCTGAATGGCATCTGGCGAATGTGATTGTTGTGGTTGAATCACAGTGGGGGTTTGCGCCATTGAAGAGGAGCTGTTATTTAATGAAGGGAATGAAGAAAGTTGGAATTTCCATGATCGTATTGTTTGGTTTGGGGATTGGGCTCATGTCCTTTTCGTGTTTGATGTTAGTCCCGTATATCTTTTCGTGTTTTAGGTTGGTCCCGAATAGTGCTGGGTGGATTGACAGGGCGTTGCTCATCGTTATGTGTATAGTTCAGGCGGGTATTATGACTCTATGGATGCTCTATGCCGCGGCTTCGAATGTCGTCTTGTTCATGTATTGCAAGGCGTTGCACGGTGAATTGGCGTTGGAGATTGCGCAAGAGTTCTCGCGGGAGTATGTTTGCTTGCCATTTGATGACGGGAAAGTTCCTCGTGTTGTTTATGTTGCCTAGAGCTGAGAAAGAGACCCTTTTGATTAATCGTCACAGAAAATCACTGATTTTGTATATTGTTGTGGTGTACTTCAACAAAGTTATTTCTTGATAGTCTGATTCATTAGCTGGATTGTGTTTCATGACAGATTGACAGTATGTTATAGTGCATAAATGCGTGGAGACTATGTCCGTATGTCTTTTGATCAAAACATCCAAGGGAAGCGAATACAAGAAAGATTGCATCACTAGGTCATTCAAATAAGTGTCATCAAGGTTAGTAGAGATATATACACATGTGAATACATGTTTGTCGATCTATGTCCAAGCAATGAATCTTCGGCTTCTAAAAAGTCTACTATTATATGCATTGATCGTATAAAGTATACAGCACATGACATAGGCCATGTTACCACCTTCGTGTGAGCCGCGAAATGTATCCACTATCCATCCCTAAAGGCCTTTTCTGCTGTCATTCTTGATTGCGTGACTGTAGCTCAGCCGAGGATTTGAAACCAGCTTTTAAATTTGTGCTCCCTCCTACTCTTTAGTATAAGCGTCCGTCAGGCCATTTGGGAGGTGGATGGGTAGGTTGAAGACTTGAAGCCACCTCCAAAAAATCATCTTTACAAAATAAAATAAGGTAATAAAAAATAAAATATGATTTTATCTATTAAGTCATGAGGGGGCTCGCCTTTTTGGCGAATAATGAAACCGTCAACTTCATCGACTTATTTTATGTAATGAGGTAAGGGAGTGGCGGAGCCAGGAATATGGCTCTACATGTTATAAACCGAGAACGCGATTAATCGAACTTTGAACCTACGATTCAGTTCGACTTGGGAGGGGGAGACTGGTGATACCCCAGGGATAAACCCATCAAGATCCGGCCCAAACTCCCGGTCCATCTATAAGGCCCACAGGTAAATGGCTCATGACAAGCCCAGGTATTCTCCTATAAATACCAGGTTTGAGCGCATGATTAAGGATTCACTATATTGCTTTCAGCAGCACCCTTAGCTGCTCTCCTCATATATCCTCAGTCTCTGACTTGAGTGTCGGAGGGGCTACGCCAGGACACCCTCCTAGCCCTCTTCTAACGGTCTTATTCTTGATTTCAGGCTCAGGACAATTTCAAAACCTGCGTCTGGACTAGTGACACTCGTCGAAATCGGACCCTAAATTTTCCATGAGTATCAAAAGACATAAAATGAACTCTACTTTAGTTTTATATTCCATAAACTCACTCCACAAGATTTCTGTACCTAAGAAAGAAAAGACAATATACCCAGTCAAAATCTAATTTATTTTTTCCGAAATTGTCATTGTTTCATGTGATAAAAGTAAAAAACTTAGTGCCCCTTGTCCGACACTTGTCAAAGTCAGTACAGTATTCGAACGGGGTGGTGATTTCGGAAGTGGACGAAAAAGAGAGGCCCTCATTCTTCCAACAAATTGAAAAGGAAATGAATCCTAGCTAAGTTGGGAAAATAATCACATTATTTGAAAAAGTTTTTATATTATAGTGCCCAAAGTTGACCAAAAAAAATTAATAATTTTATTAGCTGGTCATGATTAAACCAAAGCTGCACTTCCACTTACTAAAATTAATCAAACATTGCTTTCGTAAGGCTGTTTAATTTTTCAGTAAGAGTTTCTCAGATGACTTTCTTGGTATATATTTACCTAGCTAACGTAGTTTGTAAGATATTGCGTTAATCCGGAGAATAAGTTAGTGGATTCTTTTGTCATAAAAATAATAAAAAAATTTAAATATAACTTAGGTGGATTCTCACATCATAAAAATAATAAAAAAAATCGTCCATATGTCTTCCGACAATAGGGGGAGTCCCCCCACTTTCAATTGGTCAATGGCACGCTTTTACTTTGTGGTATCAATTGATCAATATCTACTTTGATAACATACGTGCACGCTAGTGTCTTTAAAATGTGGCATAAACCAAGAAAACTAGCTGCATGTTGGGGCATTGGATGCTAACTTTGCTCCAACTCATGGATCTAGAGAAAGTTTTCCACATGAATGGAGGGCTTGGAGAGAATAGCTATTCCAAGAATTCTTCATTCCAGGTTTCTAATTGTGATTACTCATCTTGCATTTCATATACAAATTCTAATGTTACACATATATGTGTGCAGAAAAAGGCCTCTGATAAGGTAAAACACATAATACTAGAGGCCATAGAGAAAGTGCTGGTGGCAACAAGCTGGCCCAAGAGCATAGGCATAGCCGATCTCGGGTGTTCTTCGGGGCCTAACACTCTCTTAAACATAAAAGATATCGTGGAATCTGTGGAGACCACAGCAACTGCCACCGCTAGAGAAGTACCCGAATTCAGGGTGTATCTCAATGATCTTCCTACCAATGATTTCAACACTATTTTCCAGGCCTTACCCGAATGGTATCGGGAGCTCAAGACGCCTAGTTGTATTTACTTAGCTGCCTATCCAGGCTCGTTTTATGGCAGGCTGTTTCCGGATAGTTGCTTGCACTTCATCTATTCTTCAAACAGTTTGCATTGGTTATCCAGGGTCTGCTACTTCCCCCTAACTAGCTACATATTATTAATTAGTTTAGCACTCCATTTTTTTATTTATAATTTTGTTCATTTGATTAATTGCAGGTTCCTTCAGGTATTTATGATGAGCATGGCATGTCTATAAACAAAAAGAGCATATACATATCAGACAAGAGCCCACCACAGGTACAACAAGCGTACCACAAACAATTCCAACAAGATTTTTCATTGTTTCTCAAGTCAAGGTTCCGAGAACTCGTACATGGAGGACAAATGGTGCTCATTTTGTTGGGGAGGGTTGGTCGTAACCATGTCCACGATATCTTTTGGGAAATTCTCTACCAATCTTTGGCTATCTTAGTTGCCCAGGTATTTATATATATCGGCTTTCATTTATAAATCGGTGTCTTTGACCAACAGTACACAATTATTTACATATAAACTCAAACGTATAGTGGAGATGATTAAATAACAAATCGTTTGATTTTCGAAAGGGTGAAGTTTCGGAGGAAAAACTGGAGTCGTATGAGGTTCATTTTTACGCGCCATCGATGGAAGAACTTGAAGAGGAAGTAAGAAAAGAGGGGTCGTTCAAACTGGAGAATGTGGAAATGTATGAAACAGACAAGGATGGTGGAGATTGTTCGAGCTACGGAGCAGCGGTGGCGAAAACAGTGAGATCCATTCAAGAATCAATGCTTGTGAATCATTTTGGAGAGACATTGATGTTGGACAATTTGTTCCATCATTATGCCAATTTGGTTGATCAACAGATGCTCAAACTAGATAATAGTATCAGCTCCATTACCATTGCTCTCCTTCTTACTAAAATTAATTAACACTGTCTTCCTATGATATATCCATCACTTTCTCTATATATCATGTAAATCCGAAGTGGTGTTTCCAGAGACGGATGGATGAGTAATGCGTAAGAACCTGTCTTTGGGAGAGGAACAACAACGAATATGACAGTAGTAGTTATCAATGTTGGAATAGGTGAATTAAAAATTTGAACTAGCTTGCTCTATATCGGTTTAAGATTGTGTATTCAATTTTGGGTCTCGTTTTTTCGAGAATCTTTTATATTTCATTTTGTATAACTTTATATTAGATTGTAGTTTTCACATATAAGATAGATATTCACACTACATCATCTCATTGTCTTTTCCACTTCTTTTCTACTATTAATTCAAATCAAGAACAATTACCTGACTGTTATTGAATTTAAATTGGATTTTATAGATTATCAAAAAATTAAAAATTGGAAGTAGGGGGGCAATTTACTCGAGTTATTTGTTTGTTTTTTTTATTGACGATAATTAATAAAAAAATATTTAAAATTATTATTTAAATTAATTTATTAAGTGAAATAATTAAAATATTAATTTAAAAATATATATTTATAAAATTCGAAGTACATATTAATTATAAATAAAAACTCGGAGACTAAAATTAACGCACTCACGTCATCAATAAATTTTATCGGCCAAATATGAAGAAAGGAGCTGAGTTGGGTGGAAATGGCGAAGAAGAAAAGGGAAACGAAGGCGCTTTGAAATCGAAGAAAAATTCTCAAGGTGACCTTGTTAGTGCCACTAGCGATGATAATCTCAAGGAAATCCTTCGCGAAGTCAAAACTTCAAAACTCCCTGTAAGCAATAAATCAGGCAATTCTATATTTTTGGCTGTAATTTGTTGCTGAATTCTATGTCTGAAATTCTATTTTGCAGGCAGTAATCAACTACGGTGCATCATGGTTTGTCGATACCGCTCTTTTGTTTCTTTATTTCGATGTCTTCGTGTGTTTAGAATTGAATTATAGAACAGCTGGTACATATGCGCACCAGGTGTTTGTTGTAATGTTGAGATGGAAGAAACTCATTCGTCGCGGTAACTCGGGTTTTCTGTTTTTCAGGTGTGGAGTGTGCAGTCAGATTCTTCCTACATTTTGCGAACTGAGCGGCAAATTTCCAAAGGTTTCTTTTGTGTATGTTGACATAGATGAGTGCCCTGAAACTACTCAGCATATTCGGTACACGCCCACCTTTAATTTCTACAGAGATGGTGAAAGAGTTGATGAGATGTTTGGTGTCGGAGAAGAGCGTCTGCATGATCGCCTCTGGCTGCATTCTTGAATAGGTTCCTTTTTTTTGCCTTTATTTTCTGGTGTTGTGGGATTGAATACCATGATTTGTGCTTCCATGTGAATTTCTTGAAGTCTTTTTTCTCTTAATACAAGTTTGAATTGAATGGTAGATTGCCAAAGACACGGTTTTTAACATAATCTGAAGTGCAAGATTCATATATTCAAAGAATTTTTTATCGTATAATATAATCGTAGTTACTGAGGATTCTACATCTATATATTTTTTAAAATCAAGCTTTCTCATTGCTTCTGAACATGATGACTAAATTGCATGTAATGTAAGCCTTCGTTCATTTGTTGTTTACTTTGTTATGGATGTAAAATTAATTCCGTACATAAATTATTGGTTAAATGGTAAATTGGTACACAAACTTTTGTTAATGATCTAATTGATAGATATATGTGTTTGTGGAGTAGGTCTCTTGTGAGACGGTCTCACGAATCTTTATATGTGATACGGGTCAACCCTACCGATATTCACAATAAAACAGTAATACTCTTAGCATAAAAAGTAATACTTTTTCATTATGATCTAAATAAGAGATCTGTCTCACAAAATACGATCTGTGAGATCGTCTCACACAAATTTTTGCCGTGTTTGTGTGTGTGACACCAAATTAGTAAGCTTCACAAAAAGTGCAATTTGATATGAAAGAGTCTCCCAACAAATATGCATAAAAATTTACGTTAATAAATCATTTATTGGAAGGTACTCAATCAATCAAACTTCGTGCAATTTACATTACAATAATTTTTTTTAAGGATTCTTCGATCAGCTTGCATAAAAAAAAAAAAGCAGCCTTAGACCAAATATTATTCATGAAAAAATTGTTTCAATCAGCTTTGTATATGAATTAAGCACACAACGACTACTATACATGTGTGTACTCATAAGCCCAAAGAA
The DNA here is from genome assembly GCF_012295235.1 of Primulina huaijiensis. NCBI lineage: Eukaryota > Viridiplantae > Streptophyta > Magnoliopsida > Lamiales > Gesneriaceae > Primulina > Primulina huaijiensis. The sequence continues at coordinate 22,156,210 of NC_133312.1, forward strand.
AGAATGGGCTAAATATATGTTAAAAAAATTAAAGCCCAGGAGCTACACTGGGCTAAAGCCTACCATAGCCCACATGAGTCTGTCTAAAATACACTACACAAAATTATTAAAGATAAAAACTTAATTTCAAGAACTAAGCACAAGAATGTTGAGGATAAGAGCTAAGAAGTAACAAACCAAACAGTATTCGTCAATCTAGGTGAGATTGATAAAAAGAGGAGGAGCAAGTTGTGCGTGGGTTCGAAAAAGCAGGAGCAGCAAGATGCACGCACGTATATATGTGAAGAAAAAATGTTGGAATGTGATGATTGTCTATGCTTATTATAACAATAGAAACATGGTGTTTAGATTGCTGTACAATTCAAAAAAATTTAGTTTCACTGTTACCACCAGTTATAGTGTTTGATAAAGCGGTAAACGCTCGGTCCTACAAAAAAACTGAATCGAAGTTGAAGTATAAGAACTTGAAGGATTTGAAAGGATGAAAAAGAAGATTGGACTTCATATATTCCTCTCAAATCAAATCGGGCCAATTTAATTTTGAGGGCCAAACAGGTGGAGTGAATGTGAGCTGTGGATTGAAAATCAAAATCAGCTCAAATCCATTTTTCTCACTAATCCTACACTATTCCATTATATGCTCGATTATAATGGACCAAAATCAAATATATATTCCGAAAATTTTCTAAAAATTTTAAGGTTAACTGTAAGACATGTTTTTCCTTTCCACTAATTTGATACATAATAATTACCAAAAAAAATTGAGATAGTCTCACAAATCAATTTTGTGAAACGGATTTCCTAGATTTGTGAGACGAACCTCCTATTTCGGTCACTGTAAAAAAATATTATTTTTATGTCAAAAGTATTATTTATTATTGTAAATATGAACAGAGTTGACTTGTCTCACGGATAAAAATATGTGAGACCATCTACTAAATTAATTATTGATTTGGTACCACAATGTCCCCTTTTTTTTTAAAAAAAAAAAAAAAAACTTATCTTCTTGTTCTTGATACGGAATATAAACGCCAAAATTGGGTGTGTATACAACCTCCACGACAATAACACGATTAGGCCAAAAAACAAATGCAAAACATATTATTTAATTGGATTTGGTCTCAAATTGAGGAATTCATACGACTACTTATTTTGAATATTTTTGGTGGCATCCACAAACTTTGTGGGGGAATATTTAGCTATTTGATGTTGATGTACAACAAATAATATATGAAAATATACTTCCAAAATTAAAATGCTTCAATTATATTTGTAATTCGTGCTTCTTTTCCCGTGGAATAGTTTATAGTCGTCGTGCTTGAGTATCATTGACCAATAAAACACGTTTTTTCCATAGAATATATTTTTTTATATTTTATGAAAAATAGTGAAATAAACTGATGTCGACAAATAGAAGAAAGATGACACACGATTTAATTAGTAACGAAATTTGTAAAATAAACGTAGTCAACTATTTTTTAAGAAAATGATATCCTTAAATGTATATGTCGACAAATAGAAGAAAGATGACACCCCTTAACTAGCAAGGAAATTTGTAAAATAAACTTAGTCAGCGTTATTTTTTTTAGAAAATTATCTCATCAAAGAATGTCATTTTCTTATATATAAATTTTTTTTACCAGAGTAAAAAAAATAAAAATCATCTTAACTAGCTCATATTGATATTACAACAACCATTTAAAATTCAAAGTTAACTAAAGTCAATTAAATTTTTTTATGAGTTGAATTTAAACTGTGATTTTCTTCGACAGGCCTTGAAGCACTGAGGATTTGACAATAGAGGATGCAAAATTCAATTTCATTTTCACTAAAATTATGGTGTTTATATTTTTAAAAGATTTATGTATGTATATGTGTTTGTATACGAAGATATGTGTGTGTAAGACCGAGCGATTGTCGCTTTACCAAATACTATAGCTGGTGGTAATGGTACAATTCAAATCTTTTAAACTGTACAACAACTCAAGCACCACGGTTCGATCGCTCTACCAAGCAGGGACAATTATTGCACCTAACAATCTCCCTCTTAATAATTGCACTCTTTGCCATCAATATGAATCGAATTCCTGACCTTGGCTCTGATACCAATTGTAGGATCGGGCGTTTACCGCTTATCAAAAGATATAGCTGATGGTAATGGTATAACTCAGTTTTTTTAAACCGCACAGTAGCTCAAACATCACGGTTCGATCGCTCTACTAAATATGGACAATTATTCCACGTAACACTGTGTAATACTCTTAGGACGTGCTTGATATAGTCTTTGGAATGGTCTATTCCCATTAACAATGTTGGTTGGATTTATCGATTCTCATTTTCTCAACTTTTATATGTATAAATATATCTCACTTTAATTTTTTGAAATCTTTTGATAATAAATATTTTTATTTTATTACTTAATATTAATAAATTTTAAATTAATGAAAATTTATTATTTTAAATATAATAAATATTTAAAATATTCATTAAATAATAGTAAAAAATAATTATATATGATATTAATAATATATAAAATAATAATTATAATAATTACCATTTAATACTAAGCACAATAACAATAATAATGATAACAGTCACGATAATAATAACTTGAATATGATTAATAATTAATTCAAAAATAATAAAATAAATATTAAATAATAGTTAAGTTAAATATTGATTATAATAATTATTAATATTATTTATTAGAGAATAATAATTTTATATAATAAAAATAATAAATAGAACAATAATAATTAACATTTAATAATAAAAGCATAATAATGATATTAACCAAATAAAATGTTTCCAGCTTCTCATTTTTAACTATTTAGATATTTTTCAATTCAATTTCTATATGAAATAAAGTTTTTTATAGACCCCAATTTCCTTATGAACCATATATGCTCAAGATGATAGATTCAAGATAGTTTTATTGCAATAAAACTATAGGAGCTATCATTTTATGTTAGTTAAATATTCGTTTTTTTATAATGTTTAATGTTTCATCGACTTGTTTACACCTAAATTTATACTTATCGTCATGTCAAAAAGAATTTTATTATTTCTTTCTGTCACTTTGTTTTGTGGGGATTTTAGACGACGTCTCCATATTTCATCACATACGTACTATATCGTGTACCCTTTAAAATCTTTTAAAATCGAAGATTAAGTTTACTTTGTACCATCATATATTAATTAATTCCATTAGAATACATAAAATCTTAATTGAATGTCTTCTTGAACCGTTACCTTATTATTATTATAAATTATTATTATTATTATTAAAAGAGAGACTTGAGGCTTAATTTCAATCAATTTTTCTTTAATTGATAGGTAGGTAGAAATTAAATGCTAGTGGGACAAAGAGTTAGTGGTAAGCTACTTAATGTCTTCATATGATTATAATAAATAAACTTTTTCTCAAAATTAATTGCTATTTAGAAATAGAAAATTATTTATTTTGTGTAATAACATAGATTATTGGTTGATTACGCATCTTGAAGGTCCTTGCTACCTTACATTCGCAGAACAGACTGATTTCTTACAATAACTTTGTCTAGCAAATCACGATCAATTAAAATGGCAGGCGTGTACACAAAAATACAAGTGTTTATGACTAGCTTAAAATAATATTTTATTTTGGAAAAATAAAACATAGAACAAAAAAACTACAAACTATACTTCACCTTGTAAAAAACTTGTGGAGTGATTATAGTAAAGCTGCTCTACCGTTATATATGGCACTAACGATATAATTCAAATTTTTTAAACTTTACAATAGCTCAAATATCACGTTGAGATTGTTCAACACATCACGAGCAAATATTGCACCCCTAACAATTTCCTCCAAATGACTACAAGTAATGAGAATCGGACATGTGACATTGTTTTTAGTACCAATTATAGGATCGAGTGTTTGCCGCTTTATCAAAAATTATAGTTGACGGTACGATGCAACTCAAATATTTTAAATCGTACTACAACACCAGGACAATTATTGGATCCAATATTATTAATTAAATAAGTACAGCACATTACATAACTTAATCATTGGAGTTCCTTTCTTTCTTTCCCTTTTTGTTAAGAAGAATACTGGAGTTCCTTTCCTTGACATTTATGCTATTATTATTTATTCATAGGTTTGATGTATAATTCTTGAAAATGCTACATCACCTGTTCCTAAAAATTATTCAGGTGGAGAAGGGCCAAGTTTCAATACATGTTAAATATTTTATATTTTTACTTTTTTTGGTAAACTTTAATTATATGTGGTACCAAGATTTCCATGGGAAGTAATTCTCGTGGGTTGGTCAAAATTTGGCAGTGTTTTTTCATAAAATTATTCCTCCTATTGAGAAAATTTTCACATGAGCCCTTTTTCCCCACCAAATAGCACTTTTGTGGGCTCTTTTGCAGATATTATATTTGATGCATCAAGGCCAAGGAAGTGAGCACTTTTGTACTACTTTTCAAGGAGGATCGGTTTTCTTGAGTTTATTATGTTTCATCTTTGATATATTTAAGGTAATTCAAGTTTGAAATAATCAGTTCTTGTTGAACTTGATCAATTCAGGCTTCTAAACATCAGTTCTTGTCCTGTTTTGATGCTATGTAAACGGTTCTGTTTGAATAGTATTTTCTCATTTCTTTTGAGTTATGATGATAAAAAAAGAGTTATAGAGATTGTATTTGATTCTCATATAGCATCCTACATCAATGGAAAATCTTACTTACATGTCTACTTACAGGGTTGCCTGGAATTCATGGTTTAGCCGAATTCTTGAACTTGGTATCTGATATGAGGGAAGCATTCCTTCTTACTTGGCTTTGTCAAATTTAGTCACGGTCATGGGTGGCTGTGCATCAAAGCCACATAAACAGCTGAAATCCAAGGTAAAGTACTTGTACAAGTCATGCAAGTTTCGCCGCAGAAAGGTCGCCCCATCAGTTTCGATAGGCCACGATATGGATGGGGAAGTTTGCAGTGATGTCTTTACTTTCCGAGATTTTGTTATGAATGACAATGATGACCGGGAAATGACGAGATTCCGGAGACCTCAGGTGCCAAATTGCACTTTCCATCTGCCTGATCAGTGGCAAAGGAACCATAAAGAAGTTGGCGCAAATGGTACCTAAACTCAATCCTATATCTGAGATTTTCTGGATTTAGACTTTAACCTTGATTGAACACTAGCATATGATGAGCATTTAGCATTCACTTGAAGCTTCCATTTAAATGATTTCGGGTAATACAAGAGTTGAGTTATGAAATGTGAGGCACAAAAAAGAGATTGCAAGGAATGAATGCATGAGTTATATTGTGATTGTTGTCGAAAAATTTGGTTATAAGTTCTTTCTACTTGATGAAAAGAGTCATAGATCCCGTTAGCTGATAGAATATTTATTGATTTCTTTTAGCAGAAAAGCGGCAAGAGGAAGAATGGTTCGACTCTCAAAGTGCCCTTGATTCTGATACTGATGATGATTTTGTTAGCGTTGATGGAGGTTGTTCTGAATAAATTTATATTTCTCTTACAGTTTGCCACCAAGCTAGTTCTTATTTGGTAATCTTTTTGCCTTTGATGGCAGATGGTTTCACATTATTAGAGAGTGCGACCGTGAGGATATCAAATAGCCCCGTGACTCAAAATGAAAGCAACTCATGCTTCAGTGCCTACGGATGCAATCAACAAAAGAAAAATTGCTGTAAAACAGAAGTTTTTTCTAGTAGTGAAGAATACGTAGAATACGATGTTAACAAGAAACAAACCGTTGATAATTCATGCCTGGCAAAAGCTGAAGAAGCTTGCACCAAGAGGATGAAAGTGGATTTCGAGCATTTCTTAGATAAACATGAAGAAAGCAAACTGGACCATTCATTAACTCAGTTTCATTCTTCAGAGAAGGTGTTGGACTTAAATCAGGCTCCAGCATTTTCAGGATCAGCATCAATGGGAAAGAAGGCAACTTTTATAGTGACTGCTGTAAAGAGGAAGTTTAGTGATGAAGATGGTCAGATAGAACTCTGTAACTGTACAATAACTATAACATGATTGTCATAGTATATTTAAATGACAAATTAGATGACCGAATTAAAGTAATACGAGTATAATTACAGGTTCCTCCCAAAGGTGTTTATATCATCCTAGAGCAGGTTTCCTAATTCCAGTCTCATTGAAGGAGAAGCCAAATCAAGGCTGCTGGTGCCCCGTTCCACCATCTGCCTTTAAGCTACGTGGGGAGAATTATTGCAGGTGTGTTTCAATTAACATCGATGACATCATGGTTTTTAGCTTTCTTTCAGTGGCTTATTAACTAGAGTATGCTTTCTTGACTGCAGAGATAAAAAGAAGTATCCTGCTCCCAATCACAGCCCATATATACCTATTGGCATGGACTTGTTTGCCTCCCCTCGGAAGATGCATCACATTGCGCAGCACATTGAACTACCCTTAGTCAGATCAGAATGTGAAGTACCTTCAATACTCGTCGTCAACATACAGGTAAAGAGTTCTCTTCAACTTTCAAAGTTTTGCATGTAGTAAGTGGGATGCAATCCAAGAAAATACATGTAAACTTGATGTTTACTTGTGGCAGCTTCCTGCATATCCTGCTGCCATGTTTGGAGATAGTGATGGGGAAGGGACAAACCTTGTGATATATTTCAAATTGTTGGAGAATTTTGAGAAAGAAACTTCTCCTTTATTTGTGGAAAGTATAAAGGTACTAAAGATCAACTCCTACCCAAAAATTTACGAGTCACCTTATTTTATTCGACAGTCACTCTAAACACTCAGGTTTGTCCAAGTTTTATGCTTTCATTAAAATGTTTTTCAGAAATGATAGCGCAAGAATGATCTATGACAGTTGCAAAACTTTGTTGACTGTGTTAACTTGGTAAATTTATACAGAGACTTGTTAAAAATGAAATGGAAGTGGTGGCGGGATTTCCAAAGGAATCTGTAGTCCCTTACAGAGAAAGACTAAAGATAATGGTCAATCCTGTAAATCCTGAGGAACTTGGCTTGAGTTCTACGGAAAGGAAGCTTGTGCAGGCATACAAAGATAAGCCGGTGCTTTCACGTCCCCAACATTCTTTCTACAAGGTATTTTTTTAACAGTATAGATCCTCGTTTCGAACTTGAGAATAAGCCATCAAACAAAGATTCAAGTGATTATATTATTGAACTTTTTGCTTGAATTGTAACATCATAACGATTCTTGTTTTTAGCTTCGAGTATAACATCATGTTGACTCCTGTTTTTGCAGGGAGCTAATTACTTTGAGATAGACCTTGATGTACATCGGTTCGGCTATATATGTAGGAAAGGACTTCAAGCATTTAGAGAAAGATTAAAAAATGGGATATTTGATCTTGGACTAACAATTCAGGTGATTCGTTGAGTATATATCTTCCAAGGATCTCTTACCTTTTGCAGAACATTGTTTTATACCAATGAAAGTGTCCACACTCATCGTTTTCACGTGTTTGTTTCTCATAAAATGCAAGTTGGAGCAATTATTGGAAGAAAATTGTAGGGTAGTAATAACTGTCAGCTATCTTGTTTGGTTGCCTGCGTGGTACAATAGTCAAAATATGATATTTCCATAAGATTTAAAAACTTGAGTTGCGTATTTGTTCTCATCAACAAGATTGATGGCTGCAGGCACAAACCAGCGAGGAATTGCCTGAGAAAGTTTTGTGTTGCGTAAGACTAAACAAGATCGATTTTGTAAATCTTGGACAGATGCCAACATTTGCAGCTGCTCTCTGTAATGAATAAGCTGAAGGGAAACTAGACATTGTTGCTAATTGTAAACAGATTAATCATCTAGAATATGTTGAGCCAAATCAAAGGAGTTGAGTTTCAGAAAATCTTGACTTCTTAGTTGTATTTTTGACAACTTGAGTGCCTCGAGATTCTTCAATTCGTGATCCTTCGAAGTCACTGTTCTTAAAGTATTTCGATAAGTTATGAGACAGAATCTCAACCTCAAGCTAATTTTATGATATATACTTTGTATGTCACTTGACACATGGGCTTGTGCGTATTGGGAACATATATTAGCAGAGAAAATCCTTGTATTGTTTGGCTTTCCATATTAAACCTTCATAGGTCTGAAAACCTACCCTTATGCCAATATCTAAGAAGTCCGTCAATTAGATTTGATAATTGTCTCCCAAAATACGATTTTTTATTTATTGTAATAGTAGCACCGCAGATCACAAAATATTCGAGTTATATCAATTTCGAACTCACTTTATGAAGGGAGAAATATGCATATAAAAACATGCAAGTACTTGAATGCTCGGGCAGAATGATGGGGTTTTTGATTAGTAGGATCACAACCTTATGATGTGATCAGAACTATTCGGAAGGACCCGATCTGTCTAATATGACTAACATCATTTGGTGAAAATACACATCCTTGTGATATTTCTCTTCTAATCACAATTCAACGGTCCCGATTGCGTCTATTTGATAATGTTCACATCCTTATGATGCATAATCATATGATTTAAGAGCTTTGATTATTCCCGCACGCCTTCTCATTGTTCTCAACGACCAATTCCATGGTGTCATCATATGACATGGGATAGAGTTCCAAAGTCACCCTGGTTTTCTTTCAATTATGTATATAGGAAGGCTATTTAGATGACAACCATGCGGAGTTCAACATTTGCTTCTAAATCACCCAATGCCATTTTCGCGACATGTGCGATTCAGGCTCAATCGTTCATCTCCGAGACAGAAGAAAAGGGAAGATTAACTGGCTTTACAACCAAAGGAGTGTTTAGAAATCCGTTATTATTTTTCAAATGCAACAATATCACAACAAAATATTTGTAATTTACACAAAGAATGCACATACAAGAGCACAAACACCAATGTTTCCTATTCAATAGATATACAAGCAACCGTATACAACTCATGCTTTTGTATCTTGTGGTGTAATCCATTTGTATTACCAAGTTTCTGTATCTTCTGTATGCTCGATACCGAACAAAAACCACAGCTCAAAAATTGCACAGCTCAAAAATTGCACAACAGACCTCCAAGAGAGTATTCCAGTCAACCGCTGCATCACCTTTTTCATGTTCCTCAAATCATTTTTGAATTATTTTTCAATAAAGCTACGTTATCTGTTCTTCTTTAAATTGCAGACGTGCTACAGACTGTTGTTCATTGCTCCCGAATTCAATCCTGTTTGATGTTGCTCCATCGGTTAAAACATTATGTGATCTGAAATGAGAGGCGGCGGCGGCGCTATGGCTGCTTGCTTTAGCGGCTGGTACATCGTGAGTGTGTTTTCCTTCATAAGTTGTTATGACAGCTTTTGGATCGCTTGCAGCTCTTTCAACATGCTTGCGGACATTGCATCCGGGACTAGTGCATTTGTAGTAACTTCTGCCAACGTCAAGTTGTTGCAAACACAGTATAAGTGGATGAAATCAAGTAAAAGGTGGCCTATTATTTACACATTTCAAATATGGTTCAATCGGTTCTAAAAGTTGAATAGGTTACACTAAAAAGCTCAATCGAGATTAAGATTCTTTAAGCTAGAGTTTACTGGACAAGCTCGAACTCAATTAGAGTTGCTCCAGAGCTTGCGAGCCAGTTCATGGATTTAAGACTAATTTGTGGATCCAAGCACAAGTTTCTTCGTGTTGGGCTCGATGAAGCTTGAGCTCGACCCATTTACAAGAATTTAGAGTTTTTTAAATGAAAAGTAACGAACAAAGAAATATTTCACCTTGGATAAGGGTTCCCTTTAACAACCTTCTGGCCATATTTTCGCCACCTATAACCATCATCTAAAAGATCAACTTCGCTAGTTGTTTGCACTACGATTCTAGGCTCTGTCACTGTGCGATGGTTTGATGCTTGCTCTGATGTCTGGACCTCGACATTCCTGCACGAGTGTAATCAGACAATCCTTATCAGGGGATATGCAGAACAATCGAGTATAAGATCATATGGAAAACAGTATACCTTCTTTTGAATTCGGGTTCATCTTCATTTCTTCCATCTAACCTATTTTCAGCGTCGCCCGTTTCATCACTATCACTTGATGCAGATGTATTTTCTGGAATAACTTCATCTTCATGCCTAGGCCTACTATTTCCGATTTGAACCTCGAATCCTGTTTCAGAACTTGGGTTTCCAGTATCTCTGGCACGCTTACTGGGCGGGGAATGGTTGTGTTGGCCTTTGTATATAATTTCGGTTATTTGGCCATCAAAGGATCGTTCGACTTTCTTCTTGACTGGACAATTTGTATGTGTACATTTATAATAGCTCCGAGGATATTCACTCCCTTTAACTTGTTTTTGTCCATATTTCCGCCAGTTGTACCCATCATCTGAAGGTTTATCGACTGTGATGTTTAAAGGCTGAGGTTTCTGATCAGACTGAGAAACATCAGATGACTCCTTTATATTGTTAGGATCTGAAATAGGAGGTATCTGCTGCTGCAAAAGTGGCGGCTGCAAATGCAGAAGTGACGAAGCCGGAGCCGCGGACAAAGATGGGTATGGGTGCTGGATGTGCATCTGGGATTGAACTGGAATCTGAGCCAGGATTTGTTGATGTGATGATCCAAATAGTCCCTAAATGTGACCATGCAAAACAATTTAATAACATCCTCAAAAAATCAACAAGTATCAGCTCTACCTACTAGAGACAAACTAATAAAAAATCATCCCAGAAACAATTCAATTTTTACTGTCCTATGTAACAAATACCTACGAGGACGGATTGAACTTGAACTACAAGTTTCGGGCTCAATTCAGTCATCACAAGTCAGTCACCCCTTCTCCCATTTCGCCCTCCCCCAAATTCCAATATCTGCACCAAAGTATAACTCACTCCTAGGCGGTAAAATCATCAAGAAACGTTCAATTTACACATCGATGGAGATAAAGACTCATCAACCAATAGATAACAGAGCGACAAAGCATTCAAGAGAAGCAACCGGTCACAAGAATTTAATAAGATACAAAAAGTCTTTGAACAGAATCCTAACAGGCACCGCCCTCAACAGATTGCATCCAAACTTCACCCTGCAGCCCTCCACTTATAAACCTTAATTCCAAATATCCTAGGGCCAAACGGCTCACCCATGTCACAATTGCAACAAGGACGCAGCTTCGAAAATGAAGCATGTTCTGAAATATACCACACAAAACTTTTGTAGTTCAATAAAAATTTCGAATGATGATTAAAAATATATATCGATCTTGAAACTTTGTCCACGAGATATTTCCCTATATTTTATCAACCAAATACCCCACGGCTCAATATGCTTCCGCATTTACAGTATTTTTCTGTAGCTGTTAAGAAAAGTCAAACCAAGTCTTTAGCGACAAGGAAACCATCAAGAAGACCAATCTCCAAATCTCCATTCCATGTATATTATTTCATTTTTTTTCCCTCACAAATTCAATCATTTGCTACAATAATCTTTGAATTTCCCATTTTCTGTCCACCCTTACCCATAACATAACCCATTAAAAAGAGTTTTTTTATATCGAAACTCGAATCACATTCATGCCAAGCACAGGAAACGCATATCATATTAAATTAAATAACGTTGTACCAAAATCAAAAGCCTAAAGAAGTACCTGCGCATACGAGGAGAAGCCCGGTGAATCGAGCAAGCTCGCGGGGCTCAAACCCGGAGGTATCGTAAATATTCCTTGCATCGGAGAGACCGCCAAACCTGCCGGCCGACTCTGCTGAAACCTAAATTCACCACTCCCACCTCCAGATTCCCGACTGGACTCTTCCGCAGCCTGCTGCGGATTAACAGAAAAGCGCTGCCTGACATCAGGAACCGCAGCAGGAGATGACACCGCACCAGAGAGAAGCTGAGAAAACGAGCGGCAGTCGGTGTCGGGATCATTTTCAGCAAAGAAACTGGAGACCAAAGTCATCGGGCCCGGGCTCACCCCCGGCCCGCCAGTAAAGAGATTCTCGATCGAGCTCGTGGAGGGCAAGGAAATCATCGGTCGCGTAGATGTGGTCCGAATATTGGAGGATGACGGCGGCGCCGGATTTCGCTCCTCCATAGTCCTGATTCAGTTTGACTTTGACTTTTGTGTTCCAATCGTGCAAGAAAAAATGTTGCAGGAACACAGAGAAAAGCAGTTCGTGTTTCGTTTGAGTTCTTTGATAAAAGTCGTCGCCTCTGTTTCTTTGTCAAGTTTCCATTTTTACGGTCTTCCTAAATATCTGTATTATTGCACCCAAGGACCTGTACATATCCCATATCACACTTTAGCCCCTACTATTATTATATCTATTAATGTATATTATATATATATATATACTAGATATAAATATAATACACTTATTTATGTAATGATAGAAAATATGAATTATAATCACAATATTATTACATATATTTCTTTCATCTTAAGATGTGAATTAACATAATGTTAAACTCAGGATTTTGAGCGGATTCGAAATTTTTTTGTATTTTTCAAGTATATTTTTCTGAACCAATATTAAATTTGTTTTCCAACCTATTCATTTGAAATAACACCATTTCAAATCTTTTTATCTGAACATGACCTAAAGTGATTGTTCTTGGATCGATGGATTCGAGATAACTGATTTGAAATTCATTGATTTGGATGGACAGACAAATACAAAATAAACTTAATTTTATTCTAATTTCAATAATAATTGTGGTTGATTTTGAAATGCACCGAAAATATGTGTTATTTAAATTCATTGTCAAATCATTCCTCAAATCAAATCTTTCTCTCGAAATAAAAAAATTTCAATTCAAGTGCAACCTACTCTTTTCCAGCTTTCTAGCAAATTTCAAATTGTTACTTAGCTTTGAAGGAATTTGATAGAACTTTGTTGAACTAATATGAAGTTTTCCATTTCTTGGGGTTGGCTAGATTTTTGTATGGTGTATATATTACTATTTGTCAAAAATATTTATAGTATAGACCAAAAATAATATCATGGTCTGATATTATTTTTTTTTTCATTATTCAAAATATAGTTTAATCTCTCATTAATTATTACTATTATGATATATTTGTCATTTAATTTCAAATTTTAGTTTGACCATTCATCACTTTTACCATTATGATATTTAAGACATTGCTTGCATATTGAAAAGGAGTGTATTGTTATTTTTTATTCCTCTTTAAAAAAACAAAAAACAAAAAACAAATGGGGTGTATATTTTTGGACAACCACGTCGATAGTTGTTGGGCATGTCTACTTATTTAAATTCAAATCCCAACAGAGACAGGGGCAGCTTTGACAATTAATTACATACATACGCAATAAATGTCAAAATATAATTAAATCGATAATATATATATACATATAGATTTATATGATGCACGCCTATGTGAGCACCGATGAGGTGTCGCTCACCCATTGGGTACACAATTTTTCTATATTTCATCACATCCAATGACGGAGTGACACCANTTTTTGGTTTTGTGAGTTATTTACAGTCGGCTAAGTCTATGAACTTGTTAAAATATCTTTTAAGCGAGTTTTCGAATATTGTTAAAATTTCTTTTCAGAGATTCATTGTTATAATATAAAGAGAACAATAGTGTATATACAAAATTTGTTGTCTATCCATTAGAAAAGAAGATTAAGGTCCTGATGAATTAATATGAGAGGTTGGATTCGAAATCCAATAGTATCAAACTTCTTTTCTTGCTTGAATGAATTCTACTTGTCAAAATATACAATTTCAATAATACTTAGTAAACTTCATCTATATTAAAAATAACAAGTGCCAAATCAATCAAATTCATCAGTCCAAATCGATTATTCCATTGAAAAACAAATAAAATTTTTGGATGCATTCTTTTAAAAAAAAAAACAAAGAAAAAATAGCTCTCTTATAAATTTCAACTCTATTTTTATTTCCTCTGTACTTTTCCCACGACTCAAATACCTTAACTGAATGAAACACAGGGAATGTCAACGATATGTTAATAAAATATGACAGGAACCACAAATGTAAAACCACGGCAATAATTAACGAGCAATGCAATAAAACTAATAAATTTGCTGCCAAATCCAATTCATTCTCCCCACATTATAATAAACAAGATGAAATTCAAACAGCTCCGGGAAAAAACAAGAGATAAAATAAAAAGACAAGCAGTGTCACAAGACGAACCGATAGTAACTTAACAGTCGAGAGCACAAACCACCATCAATTCAGTCTTGATAATCCCAAACATGATGGCGAGATAGTCCTTCCCATCATTTACTAATCTGTAATATAACGTCTATTTCATTGTAGATTAAAAAACCATGGAGCAATCCCGGCAAGCGAACAATCTACTTGGGACCAATGTCCTTGAGGGCACAGATCTGCTCCTCTCCCATGGCAGACATAACACTCACTACAAGATCCTTCCCCTCAGCAAACCCATCTTTAATCTGTGTATCAGTATAAACAGATAATCTTAACAAGGGATTAACAAAAATATTTTTACCTGCACAGCTATAGTTCAAAAATATTCAGGAGACATAGTTTTATCACAGCTAAGGACATATACAAATTTGGGAAAGGAAGGGATCACAAGGGGGTAAAGTGAAAAAATTGAATGGATTTTGTAGGTGAAGCTTGTAATATTAGAAAATTTTAAAACAAAATTACAAATTTATTTAACTCATCCACCCAGCCCATCGAAGGTCAGTGCAATGCAAAAAACCATGGTCACGACTCCCGACTAAAGAATTAGGTATCAAATAAATAATGATTGATAAAAAGGAGATTTCTAACACATCAAATAACAACATGAAATAAATCTAACCTGAGCAAGGATACTATCATCAGTTGGAAGCCTAAGGTCATCCTTAGTGTTACCATTCTCGGTCAGCAAGCTCACCTACACCATTAATTTATCAGGCTGTTACACACGGTGTTATCAAAATTAAGTGATATAAAAATAGAAAAGTGATCACATACAAATCCATCCTCAGAGATATCAATAAGCTGGTAGTCAGTACGATTGACATGTGGAACCTGTAATTAAGTAAAAATCATTTTCAATACTTTCTCCAGAACAAATAACAGCAATGCATTAAAAGCACAATAGCAAAGAGGATAAGCTTACGTCGCAGTTATGGGAGGACGGAACAATATCTTCAAGCTTCTTGGAAGTAAAGATGTCAATGGCAACAAAGTGACACTTAGCATGCCCGTGCTTCCCAGTTTTGGAGGTTGAAACTTCCACAACCTGCAACAAATAAGCATACAGTAAGAACTCAATAGGTCTCCTGCATAATTACCAAATGCAAAGACATTGGAAGTGGCAAGAGCAATCGTAACAAGATCATGCATAACCTTAACACAATCTTAATCCAAGTTATTCCGTACAAGCAAGTGTTTTATTTGGTTTGTTAAATAGGACAGCAAATATTTGTATACTCCATGTCCTAAATTGTACATACCTCTCCTTTCTAGGGCGAGTACTCGCAACAAATTGCCTCTCAATTTTCAAAATTGAACATTTTCTTTCCCCAAAACCCTTAACTCGCAGGTGAGTGACAGATGGCTCACTCCTTGAAGGAGGAATAAAAAGTCAAACTTCACTTGCGATTTTACCAAAAATGCAATCTTCGACATCCCCACTTCTCTAAATTCTTATTTCAATCCTGTGAGGATGCAAACTTTGCGAGTTCGTAAGGTGTTCAAAACCAGTATTTAAAACTCCGAGACAAACTCACAGCCTAATCATAAGATCACACGAATCAGATCTACAAGCCACAAACCCAGTAATGTAAACGACAACTACAACAAAATTTGAACTTCAAAATTGTTGTTGGAAATAAATCAGAAAATTGAAAACCAACATTAATAAACAACATAAAGCCCAAAAACGACAATCGACTAACAAAACAAAATAATTATCTCCATCATTAGACGACAACATGATTAATCAGATCTAAAAAAAACAAAATAATGACAAGCATGACCACACAGCAGAATTATACACGTGAAATTCATTGAAAAAAAATACAATACTCGCACGCTTAGATGCATAAAATGAATGAAACAGAGAAAAAAAATCGAACCTTGCAAGGGCGGCCCTTGATGACTATGTGACCGTTCTTACGGATAGTTCCAGCCTGCTGAGGATATGTCTTCGATGCGCCGGCGTCGGCCTTGGACTCGAAATGATGCTCCTCGTCCGACATCCTCGGCGGCTAAGTTCGATCGGAGGAGCTAGTAGAGATTTAGAGAGAGGAGTTGGTGATGTAAAGCAGAGAGCCGAGCCTGGGCCGTAAAAGCTGGGGTGTGATTATATAGGGATTGGGAATGCAAGGGATTGAGAAATTAGGGCTTTTTTGGAAGGGGAGAGGATTTAGAGCCGTTGATTTCTGGGGTGCATGGATTGACGAATGAGATCTTTTTAGGTTCTCGCGTCAAAACGACGCTGTGTTCCGAGGGGATATTTTAGTTTATCTATTTAAGCCGCCAGGTTCGACTTTATTTATTCGGCAGGTTTTTTAGGGTGCGAACTCGTGCAGGATTGTAACGGTGGACCCGCATACGGGAAAAATGGCATTTCCCACATTTAAATACTGTTAAACGAGGATGCATATTTTTGTGTAATTTATTATTGATATTAATTTTAAAATATTTTAAATTATAGAATTAATTAGATATTAGATGTATTTTAGAAAATTTAAGAAAATAAAATTATTAAAACTAGGTCATAAATGTACATGATTTTTTCCTTAATAATGTACGTAACAAATTATTAGAATAAAATAAAATTGTTTGCAAGTTTGCCTTCGAATCGAGATATTTTATTCAACAATTGAATTTGAAATGCCTGTTATATAAAAGAAGTTTCGTGTCAGACAAGTGAGGATCAGGGTATCACCTAATTTTACACATTAAAATCTTGGAATTTGTCATTCGGGATATAGAAATCAAATTTGACATCAACAGAACCAGAGCTCTCTCCAGTGTCTTTGTATTCAATATTTGTTATCATTCCAGTTTCATCATCCATTTGATACTCCGATCTCACCCTTCGAACCGGCACTATGACTGAATAAATGGTACCATGATCTGGATCTGTTGACACACTGAGCTGAACTTTTTCCTGTGATTCTATCTCGACGAAATCAGATAGTGCAGTTACAACATTGCTCACGATCTTCTGTTTTGCCACTTCACTAACGTCACATCTATCGGAGAAAAGAATCATCTTGAGGCGTTGCTTAGCAATATTGGCATTTGAGTTCTTTCTTGATGTAGTTGATGGAAATATAATCTTCCATGCCAAGTTTATACGCTCAAAGAAGTTGAGATTAATAGCATTGAGGAGGAAGCTCTCCAACTCCTCGCTGATGGGATTTTGGGAAATCTTGTATTCTGGGAGAATTCCAAGCGGATGTTTAGAATGACAACGAAGGCTATGGACATCTAGTGCTAAGGGAGAAACATTGGATGTGGAATGTAAGAACATGCCGCAATCGACCTACAATATCACACATAAGTATATTTACGATAAATGTGCTCAATATACAGATAACGATGTAACACAATGCTCAGCAACCAGATTAGACTACACACTTCAAATTCAGAATATCACTTCAAAAAGAATAAGTCTGCTTCCAACACAAAATGGGTAGACAACTTCCATAATGATACAAGTATTCAACCTAATAATCAGTGCAAAACATTCAGCAGCAGAATAAAAATCCCTTATTTTCACACCACAACCCACCGTGCGGATTTTTATAATATCTTCTATACAAAAGGTGCATTTTATGTTATGATTCAAATATGTATTTATACACGACATGTTGTTGATTTAGTATTAAACTAGATCTGAATGCTGATTACCAACGACGAAAATTCCAATACAAGCATGGTTCACGAACATCAACAACAATTAGCCTATGGTCATAGACAGCTAAATATGCATCCAGAAGCCAAGATTCAAGCTTGGATATCGTCAAACAGCGAAGAAAAAAATGAGACAAAAAGGAAATTAGCTCGATTTCGGGTAAAAATCCTCCAACACAACTAATAACTAAACCCCAGCCGTACCAAAGCAAATTCTTCACAAGAACGAAGATTACAATTAAGCCTCGCCACCTCGTTTAACAAATGTATAATGATAATGCGAACACAAAAACAAAACTACGTTTCTCGGCAAATTATTGCCCTCATCGAGTCCCCAAACAAAGCCCTAAACTACATTTAGAAAAATTATAATCCCCTAGCCAGAAATAACTACAATTTCTTCGATGAAAAGAAATTTCTCGAAATGCGTGATATTTAAGATGGTGGAAAGCATAAAAACAAACCTTAGTAGGGGGGTAATGCGTGGAAGCGCGCAGAGAACTTAACTTGCAAGAACTCAGAGCTGCAGAAACCCTAATATCACATGAAATCGCCATTAGCTTATCAATTTCTGAATCAAGCTCAATCTTCTATGGAGAAATATTTCTAAAAGGTTTCACCCGATAATTCCAGGTGCATTCATAGTGGGTGTGGGTGTGGGTGTGGGTGTGGACAGTGGATGCTTTAAGCGACGTCGTTTCCATTAAGTCGATCACATTGAAAAACGTCGATGCGATGGAGTAGCGCTATTTTTTTAAAACAAATTAAATTTTTAGTAATCTGTTTTCTTCTTGCCATTTAAAAAAAAAACTATAATTTTAGTCATTAAAATTGTTATGTTCTGAATTTTAGTCATAAAACTTTTTAATATTTTGTTTTCATCCAATAATTTAGATTTTTTTGGTTTAATTTTTTTTATCTGAAACCACTAATCTATAAAATATTACTTATTTGGAATCAATACTCTCCTATATGACTCATGTAGCAAAAATAAAACATATATTATACAAATTTAAATTTATCTAAAAAAAACGAGAATTTTTTCCACTATTTTGAAATATTGAGTGTCATTTTGCTTTATTTTATTTAAATTTATTTTGAAGTGTGTAATATAGGTTTATTCTCCCTATATTAGCTATGTATGAGAGCATTCATATCAAATGAACAATATTCAATGGTGTTAGTGATTTTTGGCAAAAAAAAATAACAAATCAAAAAATTAAGTTATTGAATGAAAAACAAATATTGACAAGTTACGAGACTAAAATCTAAAATATATCAATAAAATTATAATTTTTCCATTTACAAAATAATAGAAAAGATCTATTCAAGTTGATTGTTTGATTAGATAATTTTGATAAATTAATTTATAAATATTTATGATTATCTATCCTGTAACAGAGTAATGAGCCCAAATTATGGCAAGCTCACTAATAATAGAAGTCCATAAAAGAGAAAACGTGAGAACCTCATTTCACAAGTCTGTAAAAAAGTCGGTTATTTTGCACGATCGAAGGTGTTGATCCATGATTGATGATCGTGAAAGGTGACTGAGACTGCTCGGAGAAGTTGAACAAAAATCAGTAACAAGAATAAGAAGAAAGCACTCGCAACAATTCATCAACAAACAACATAAAAAATGATTTACAAATTCCGTTAATTCTAGTTCATTTCGTTTTTACTCATTTTCAGTTTTTATGATTTTAGTTTTCTTAACTTTATCATATTCCATTTAAGCAGTGTTAAACAACTACTTCAAACTTTTTTTAAAAAAAAAACCCCACAAAATCCGTATTTTTTCAAACGACTATAAGGAACCATTTGGTGAAAAGAAAAAAAAGAGGCTTTTGTAATTTAAGTCGGTTTCTTATCCTTTTCATATAGGTTTTCATGATCAACAAGTGAAATATCACCACCGACTAGTGTAATAAATTTATGAGATACCAAGAGATCAATATGTAATTGTCGAGGCCTAAACCACAAAAGCCTTCAATGTGAATCTGTTTTGTTGATTTTGATTTCGGGTTTTAGTTTCGTCTATTTCCATTACTTTCTTGATTCGGCCATTGTTGGTATTTTTCATCACTCAAACTTTATCTTTTGGTGATATAATTCATGAGCTAACATGGGGATAATCCCTCAAACGAAAATATTTCTCAAGAAAGACAATTCTTCAATCTGAAAACACACCATTTTCCAACTTACAATTATGTTCCAAAGCATATTCTTTGCTAGCAAATCAATAGAAGAAAGCTACCAATACCAATTCAAAGACATAATCTGACGGAATATTGTCGTTTTTATCTCAGAATCACTCAAAATTCTTCTACTTTAATACCTTCTTGAGGCACGGAATACGCATCCTTATGCCTCGATTTCTTGACACCAGCAGTGAAGCAAACCTTTTCCCCTCTGTTGCCTTCAATGGCCACACTTGTCACCTTGACCCATACTAGGATCTTCGTCTTCATGCCTTCTACACTGATGAGCTTACCCTTTAGGAGAATGCATTTGACACGTGGGGAGTATCTTACCACAGAGGAGTCCTTGAAGTTTATTTCACAAGGAAACGGTAAATGAACAGTTAGCCTTGATTTTGGCTCGTCAAATTCATAGCATGTAATGTTTTGAGGGAAAAGGCCCGATGGCAAATTGTATTCTCGCAGAAGATCAGGCAAAGTTCTTGGTGGCGTCCCTGAAAAACATCGGCATGATAGAAAGGATATGTGGAGCATTTTTTTCGATTTTATGCGCAATTTTCCTAATTTTTCAGTGATAGTCGATAATATATATTAGCATAAGAAACAGGAATCCCAAAGTGAAATTAAGGGTGATGAAATAAATCCACTAAAAAATTGAGCTTTCAAAAACTCTTGCAACGAGTTTCTAAACTTCAACCTAGGCGGCGCTAGACGCCGACCGACTGCACCGACAAAGTGCTAGGCGGCCGTAGGCGCCCAAAAAATTACTTTCATTTTTTCTTTGGTTTTCTTTAGCCTTTTTTTTTCAAAATTTTTTTGTCTTTTAATTTCAAATTTAAAAAAATTGAGAAGACCCCGATCCAAAATCCGCCAAGAAATGCTATTTGTTGGCTTGCCCTAACAAACCAAACTTCTTCTTATTATGTTGATACCATGGAATTCACCTAGCGGCGCCCTAGGCATTGGTCTAACGTCCGACTAGCGCCTAGCAAATTTGAGAACAACAAGTGGATACTAAGAATCAAGCTCATATCCCACGATTTGTAAAAACTTAGTATTATACACGTATAATGCTATCACCTCCTGCTTTGAGACCACATTCTTGCAGCGGCTCAGTACATAACAATGTTTGTGTACACAGAATGTGATGCACAACCATATTGCCTGTAAAAACAGCTATAGAGGGGTCTAAAGACTCTAAACTTAAGAGACTCCTTTAATTGACACACTAGTTTTTGTATCTAGTCACTTTTCTTAAGCTAATGTTGTCGGTGCTCTGATTGAGAATGGGAGTAGCCGAGTAGCATAAGGGATAAACTGTGCAAAGATTCCCATTGTGGTTGGTGTTAATAATGTGACCTATATATACAATTGAGAGAGGATTAAAAGTGCATGTCCTGAATATAAATAGTTTGTCAAGTCATAAGCCCCAGAGAGGAGCCCAAACCAAAAACAGCCTTCATGAAAAAGCCTCCTGAAATTATTTGAAACTCGACGATTGTTTGTGAAACCCACGTGGGACATGACATAGATGCCATGGCTCTACAAATAACTGGAGTTACACGTAAAATGGTAAATAAGTTTGAAATATTTTATCATTTAGATCTGGGATCCTCTCAGGCCTCATTAGCTCTGTATCATTGCTGAAAACCGGGAGTGGACGAATATACCAAGTTTGTGAAACCTGGTTTAGAATGAAAAGCATCATGGCTTATAATACAGTACACTGACCTTTGAGCTTGTTAAATATCCATTTTGCTTTCTCCTCAACAACATTTGAAACTGTCTGAAATAATATGCCAGTTTGCCAGTCAAAAAGTTTGTGTAAACCAGATGGAAAGTGTATTATAATAACAAGCGGGACAAAAATTGTCACGCACACCATCTTCTAAGCCTAAACCAGAAAATGCAAACGAAATTGATATCCAAACTGTGCTAACTAAATTCATTGACAAATATAATGAAATGTTCATAAAGTGAGGGTCTCTCTCTCAATTCTCAAAACCATTCATCCATTTTTTCCATTTAGAATCAAAGCTATCCCCTGTTTCTTTTGTTTTATTTTCCACCTCCGTTTTCACATTTTAAACACGCATGACCAGAAAAAAGAAAGGGGTGAAAGAAAAGAAAAGGACACACACCTAGAGCAAATAAAGGGAAAAATTTTAACCCATTTTCACCTTACATAAAGGTGAATCAATAATCATTTCAACTCAAGCATATTAATTATTACACACACAAATGTAAGCAATTAAACCAACAAAATGTTTGTCCCCCTCTTTAAATCCTACACGATGCCACAGGAAACAGCATCGTTCATCCCTCACTGGTAATAAACAAAAAAAACCCACCAAGAATACATTTATCAAAGAACAAATAAATCAACACCACAATTTCCATTCAGAATACCAAGTGATCGGATACATTACTAAAAGCAAATAGAGTGCATACACTGAGATCTTGAGAAATGTTATTAAACTCTTCTTTAGCTTTCTTTGAAAGCCAAAAGCTTCCAGCTTTAATGCTTCCCACTTTGACCAATGCCTTCTCCATTCTTTTTCTTCTCTCTCTGTGCTCACAAAGCTCTTGAAATTTGGTTGAAGCCCTTGGTACCCAATGTATAAAAGTGGGTTGTGCTCTACTGCTTTATGAGCCTAAAGAAAACCCATTAACAAAAACCTTATAAGCTGTGGAAAAACGAGGACAAATATTCAATGCGACGCAAAAAGTAGCATAATATAGGAGACAGCCCTGCACACGATTCCCTGTAATGAATTGGAATTCTCAGCTTGTTGTGGGAATGTGGTATCGGATTCGGCTCCACTCAGATTTAAATAATTGTGTAGAAGAATGTGAAATTTGATTTGGAGCACATAGTTTTGGAAATTTTATTCAAAAAATTAAGTGATTGTGTTCCGCTATTTTTACAAAATATTCAAGACAAAATTCAAATTGACACATGATAAAGAAATAAGGCAAAAACTTGTGTGAGACGGTCTCACGGGTCGTATTTGTGATACGGATATCTTATTTGGATCATACATGAAAAAGTATTTCCTTTTATCCTAATAATATTAATTTTATTGTGAATATGGGTAGGGTTGATTCGTCTCACAAATTAAGATCCGTGAGACGGTCTCACGGGTCGTATTTGTGATACGGATATCTTATTTGGATCATCCATGAAAAAGTATTTCTTTTTATGCTAATAATATTACTTTTATTGTGAATATGGGTAGGGTTGACCCGTCTCACAAATTAAGATCCGTGAGACGGTCTCACATGAGACACAATCAAGAAATAAAGTGTTAATGCAAGTCTTGGAGGCTAGTCGCTTTTTATAAAAAAAATTACAAAACATCGATTCATTCATAAGAAGAAATAGCAGAGTACATACTCAAAAAATCACTAATACAATTGGTATTTTCAACCAAACAAAAATACTAATATAAAAACGAAAATGTTTAGCTAACTAGTGAGCAATCTCGTTTGTTGCTAATTTATATTTCACTTTTCTCTTTTTCTCTCGTAAATTTGTAAAAATATTGTTAATCAAAGAATATGATAAGTAAGGAAGTGTAGATTCACTTTTCTGCCTCTGTGAAATGAATGACTCGAATTGAGGAAGTTTTAAATTTAGAATTTGTTTGCCCATATTAAATATATGACTTGTGTTGGATTTTTTATTTCTCATATTTTAAACATGGATGTTTTTTTTTAAAAAAAAACCGAATAATAAAAGAATATCATGAAGAGATAAAATACTGAAATATAATTTAGATAAATACATAATTTTCATGGATTTAAGTTGAAAACATATAAATTTGGTTGGCATGAATCATTTACTTAGAATATTAATAGCATAAGACAAAAAAATAACTTGGATCCTAAATTTTACATTTTCAAAGAAAACAAGACTTACTAGTTTACATTAACATGGTGAAGTATTTATAGAATAAATAGATCTGTTATGAGACGATCTCATGGATCTTTATATGTGGAACTGGCTAACTATACTCGTATTTATAATAAAAATAATATTTTTGACATAAAAAATATGGGTGATCCAAATAAAATAATTGTCCCACAAAATTGAGTAAGTTTGTCTCACACGAGTTTCGTGTTATAGCGAAGATCAAATAAATATAGATTAAAACATGAATTAATTGCATTCCTAATGCTAAATCCCCATTACACCGACTAGATTCCATGGTGCTTGTACATTAAAATTTTCAAATGCTATAAATAAAACACAATGGAAAATTTATTAACCGAACTAGGCAAAAGGTGAGGGTGGATCCAGAAACCGTGGGCTTCTCCTTCACAAGCCCAGTTAGTTGACCCTTTTCTCTCAACTTAAACATCCGCCCAATAATCTCATACAAAAGCAAGCTTAATTTGGGCCGAATTGTACACATCATTTTTAGGGCCCATTTAATGTTGACCCATCCAAATGGATCCAGTCCGTGAGTTTCACAATCCTATTTTATTTTTGGATCATTTATTTATTATATCATACTAGTAGTCGATGCATAATCGATATGTGTAACATAATACACGAATATTTATTATGTATGATAAAGATCTCAAAACATTATATTTTTGCTACAAATTATTTGACATTACATAATCAAAAAATTTAATTTCATTAATGAAAAAAAGAAGTGTTCATATATGTAAATGGGTTTTTAACTCAAATTTATTTGTAGTTACAAATAATCACTTGTAATTACAAGTAGCATCCTCTTGGATATATTTTAGATCCACCACCTCAGATATTATTAAAATTGTTTAATTTAATTTGGTATTTAGCGGATTTTGAAATTCATCAAAATTTTACTCATCCAAACAAGTTACGATTACGAATACATTGATCAAACACAACTTCAACGGAAATTGTTAAATAAAATTTCAATTTTGGAGTACAAATTCCATCACCATCATTTTTGACTATCATTTTCAACTGAAATTTATTTGTAAGGGATAATTACATTTACTTTTCCTAAAATTTGTTATAATTATATAAAAAAATCCAAATACATTTATTCTATTGAGTTTTGTGAAAATTAACAATTTTGAAATTACAACACTCAAAATCTGTATTTATATTAAACCGTACACATTTATGTTTGTATTTATCTTATATTTTTAGTGGTGATAAATATAATTAGAGTAAATATCTTGTGAGACGGTCTTACGAATCTTTATCTATGAGACGGGTCAACTCTATCGATATTTACTTTAAAAAGTAATACTCTTAGCATAAAAAGTAATATTTTTCATGCATGACCCAAATAAGATATCCGTCCCACAAAACATGACCCGTGAGACCGTCTCACACGAGTTTTTGTCATATAATTAATCCTATTTTTAATGATAACATTAAGTAAATTACGTGATAAATTAAAATCCATATATCTCTTATAAAATAATTTTAATGTTTTATTTAATATGATGAATGGCATACAGTATTTTGAATTCATCCATTATCCATTTACCTTATCCACTTATTTGTCTATCGTGCATTTATTTTATTTTTTCCCTGGTATCACATCACTTCGCTTTCAAACGAGGTGATCCCCCTTAAAATTACACGCCATGAATGATTTGAGAAGGAGAAAAAAAATCTAAAGATATAGTAGATATTTTATAAGAAGATATGACGGATTTGTATTCATAAAATTGCTCAATTATATCCATATTTATAATAACAAGTGATATTTTTAGCATAAAAAATATTTTTTAATCGTTATCTTAAATAAGATATATGTCTCACAAAGTTGAATCAACGTGCCCCCTCACCGATAGGTTGGTTGAACGTTTACGTAAGGAAAATCACTAAAGATTAAACTGAACGAAAGTAATGTTTTCATAATTGGACCGGTGATCGAATTGATATATCTTAAAATACTGGTTCAACCGATCGGAGCAAAATACTATTATATTATATAAAATAGTATTATATATATATATATATATATATAACAAAAAATAAATTTAAAAATATGAATCGGTCCGACTAGTCTTTACCAATTTTGACTGGATTGACCGATAAAACAATTTTTTAGAGTTGTTCAGACCAGACTAGTGACCTATCATCGGTCGAACTAGTCAGTTCGATCTGGTTCTGAAAATACTGGAAACATGAAACATCCTGCATATCACTTTACAATTTTGACCTCGTAAACTTTAATTTTTCGTTAAAATCATTTTTACATTATCTTAAATCTAATACTTTATCGAGATCGCTATTTTTGATAAATTAAACTATTTAGTTAAACATCAATACTATTACTAATAATCATCTCTTCCAATTTTATCAAGATTCTACAAAACGCAGCAGTGTGCTTCTGCAAACGGCAAAACGGACAAAAACATTCGGATCCTAACGGAATTTGAATTTGGACTACTATTATGGCGGACCACTTGGAGGGCAAATTTGTCAGGTGACTTCGTGTGGTGGCATTTCGGGGGATTCAAGTAGAGAGTAAGGAGATTTAGGTAATTTCAAAACCCAAGATTGGTGGACGTGAATCGACCTCGGGATTTGAAAAGGAAACAGTAGCTTTTATATACGCCGCAATGTTGGAAGTCATGTACGGAACGGGGGAAAATGTTGGGTTTTATTTGTTGAGTAGATATTTTATGAGATAGTCTCATGAATATTTATTTGTGAAATATGTTAGCTCTAACGATATTCATAAAAAAAAATAATCTTAGCATAAAAAATAATATTTTTTCATAAATGACCAAAATAAGAGATCCGTCTCACAAAATACGACCATTGAGATTGTCTCACACAAATTTTTGTTTTAAATTCTAAGAGTTGGAAATGGTTTTTTGTTTAAATTTTTTATTTATTTTTAAAATATAAGAAACATCGTAAACTATTTTATTAATAATATTATTTAGCAAAACAAAGATAATTAAATTTATAATGACTGGATTTTATAATATAATTGAATATTTTTTTGTCAAGATAAAAATAATTTGTTTTATTTGGAATGTAAGATATATATTTGTTAAAACGTATCCAATTTATGAGATTAATTTTTACTCTAGAATGATAATTTAATTTCAAAGAAAAAAATATGAGAAAAGATAAAATTGATATTCGGAATATTTTAATCATTTTAAAAATACATAAAATCAATCCACATTACAGCTACATTGAGGAGTTCTGGGCTCTTAGGAATGTTCCTCAGATCAACACTCTCGAACTAGCAGCTGAGAAGACCAAAGATTGGACCCCTCCACCTTATCAGCATCTACGGCTTGATGTGGATGCGGCTGTTAATGAGCACCTCAATCTTTATGGGATTGCCGGGGTAGTTCGTAATCATGAAGGCAATATGGTGCTGGCTTTTGGTAGAGAATTGATCAACCATTATCGGTGGTTCATGCGGAATTGTTGGCAATTCAAGAAGGATTTAAGATAATTTGCCAGAAGGGACTGGTATGCACTCATGTATTCTCGGACGCGCAGATGGCCGTGCAAGCAGTCATGGATCCATCATCAGACCTTGGATATACTGGTTCTTGTGCTCAAGAGATTAAGAACATGTTAAGGGAGCCGTGGATTTTGAGTTTACAACACATGAGACGTTCTGCTAATGTTATAGCTCACTCCTTAGCTCAATTTGTTATTTCTTCTCCCATACCTTTTTGTTGGGTAAATGGAGAATTTCCTTACTGGTTGGTTAAATTGTATCTGTGAACATTGTTCTATTAATAAAATGGATACATTTTGCTGGTCAAAAAAAAAAAGTGATACAGGAGAAAGAAAAATAGAATTGAGGATATTTTGATCATTATAATAAAATACACAACATTAATCCATAATTTTAAAATCACATCAAACACAATATAACTTATCATGTCGTATTTTTTATTTTTATTTTTTATTTTTTTATCACTCTGATTATATATCATTTATTTATCATATTTACTTCGTTATAAGTTTTTTTGAATTAGACTGCTTCTACAAGGACTCACCAATCTGTCACATGTGGCTTTAGCTGATCTTGTGTCATCCTCATCAAAGTCCAATATGTCAAAATCAACATTGCAACATTTCTTCAAAGTTTATTATTCTAGATTTATTTTTTAAAAAAATAAAAATAATCAATGACAAGATAAATGGGAATTTGTCTTACTAACTTGTAAAGTAAAATTGGACCATGTGTAATATGTCACATGGATAGGACCAATATGGTTCGATATATATTTATATAATAATTAATTTAAGTTAGAAAAATAAAACAATAATTCAATACATATGCAGATTTTAACAAGTGTCGATATAAATTTATCCTCTTTTATTATAATATAATTACATATATCCATGTACTTGGAAATAATATGGGGCTTTCATGTTAACTGGGCTTATATATTAAGAAAATCTTTTAAGTAACGATTTCTCCAATTATTTTTTTAAAAAATGTGACTGAGGTCATATATACTAAGTTAAAAAATGTATTGTTTTTTTAAAAAACATATTGTCCTAATATTGAACAAATATGGTAAATAAAAATTTCGAATTATGGGGAAAAATTTCAAGTTATAGCATAATCCATGATTTTTAAAAACTACTATATAATTTTTGTATAATATTTAGTTTCACTATAAACGTAGAGGATTTAATTAGAAGATTGTTTTCTAGTATACAACGTTGATCGGTCCGATATTCGACGCACACAGGTCGCGTTCGTATGCTTGCATAAAAATCAAGCATTTTCCAATTCAAATCAGGCCCGTGATTTGCATTTCCTACTCCGGCTTACGCGGGAGAGAGTCTCTTCACCTATCATTCTTACACTTTTATAATATGTAAGACAATATAATATCTTCTATATGGAAAGCCCATTAACACACACAATCCAATATT
>NC_133312.1:22185658-22237120 GCF_012295235.1 Primulina huaijiensis
TTCACTGCTCTTTTGATATGGTTAAGTTTTCTTTTTGGTAGAAGTGGACCATATATTTCTTTCATTTCAAGCTCTTCAAACCAAGACAAATGTGGAAATAATTTTTAAAAATGAACTTAATGTGCAAATATTTGTGTTTGTTATATGATACTCATATGGATAGTGTCTCCGTCCACTCAGGACATAAAACATGTGTTGAGTGATGAATCACGACCACTCATCCATACATCATGGTTGAATGAGCGATAATGCTTTATCCACTTAGCACACATATCATGTGGTGAGAAAAATTCTATTAATCATTTTTGTAAAAAAATATCGAAAAATCATTTAAAGTCAGATATATTTATCGGTAAATCTGATTTTAAAAAACACTGGGTTTAGAAAAATAATTCACTTTTACATAGAAAGTTATGTGCTTTTTTTAATTCTCAATCAAAGGACGTTAAAAATGTTATTCTTCCGATAAAATAGTCTCAAGAGTAGACTAACATTAACTTAATGCATGAATGTTAAGCGTGTAGGCTCTCACAATTGAACTTTTCCCTTATTATACGAATGCTGTCTGAATAAAGCTGCAAATTTTAAAAAGTTAACCTTTTTAAGCAAACATCTTGTTCATTCTACGTGCATCCACCGATAAATCAAGAAAACAACAGTGTATGACTATATTGGAAAAGGGTTGATCAATTTGTAAGGAATCGAACATGGGATTTTGACCTACACGCTAATTATTGAATCGAGTTATTGTTCAGAGTAATTTTACAACTTGGATATTTTAAACTGTACAATAACTTCATCAATTTTCGGTCATTCTTCCAATAAAAACAATTAAGCATATTATTCCCAACCTATACATTAAAAAGTACCGTTTAGTTCAATGTATAAGACAAATAGTATGGTGATAAATAGTATTTTTAATAATAAAATATATAAAAATGATAATTAATATAATGTTTGATTTGATTGATTAAATTTGAGATAACATGATAATATCGTTTTGTCCTTTTGAAAAATATTAATAATATTATTTATTAAAGGTATTATTGTAATTTCAATTCAATGATTTGATTGATGTGAGATAAATATTGATAATTTGATTGATGTAACATGAATGATTGATANATATATATGTCAACTTCACAATATATTGACCCATTGTTTATTTTTTTAAAAAAAATATAAAAAATTGAATTAATTGATTAAAAATGAAAATACATATTTTGAATTTTCTAAAACATGTGTATCGACAAGGTTCCAAGAATTTCAATTGGAATGATTTTTGGTTTGAATATATTTAGACGAAGATTATGGGAAAACAATAAATTAATAATTTGAAATTTTGGTAAGTACAAAATCAGGAGGTATTGTAGGGTTATAGCGAAAATTGACTAGGCGAGTTGTTCGAACTTTGAAGACCAAGGAAAACTCTTTATCGTACCATTTTTCACCTAAAAAGGTACAAATTTAATATAAAAATTTATGCCATTTTTATTTTGATCTAATAATGGATGCTTTCTTTGTTCCAGCATTAAATTTTGCCAGTTTCAAAGTTATTTTTTTTTTTAAAATATACATATATTTCAATTTCTCTTTAATATATGTAATATTGACATGAATTGATTAATAATAAGTGCCAACCATCCAAATTAATTGAAAAATTAGGAGTGTCAAAATAAAACACGAACCATCAATCTGACACGATTCAACCTGAAAAAAATCAAGTTTGTGTTTGAGGTTTTTGGGTTCGGGTCAGATCGAGTTGGACCTGATCGCTGACCTAAAAAAAATGATCGGATTGGGTTGGGTTGGGTTCGGGTTGACCCGAAAATTTTAATTTTTTTAAAAAATATAATTAATAAATATTTTCAACATTTTTATATATTATATGTCTGAAAAAAACATTTATTGTATAATTATATCATAAATTTTCATAATGTAATATTTATTTTGAACACTTTTTAATTTTTAAACAACTGTTTATTTGATTTAGTAAATATACTTTATTTTTCTACAATTAGATTTTAAAATTTAAATCATATACATGATGGAGATTTTGTTATTATGTGTTTAAATTAAATTTTTTTGAATTTTATTTAATTTTCTTTAAAAAATTCAAAATCGTGTTGATAGGGTTGATTCGAGTTCGAGTTCGGGTTGGATAATTTTTGAATAATACTAATACTTAACCCAATCCAACTCATCCGAATTGACACCCCTAAGAAAAATAAATATTGATAATCTTCACACGTTGATTCTAAAATATTATTGTAATATTATATATAAAAAAAAAGGAGGTATAATTTTAGACTCGAACAATGCACGACAACTACAAGTGATTTAACATATCAATGTAATGGTAAAAATATCTATAAAAAATTTTAAAATTTTGGCAATTAAACTATTTTAAAAACACAAATAATTTTCACAGATTAAACTAATATTAAAATTTGTTTTTGTCGTATGATACTATTTTAGAGAACATCGACACACATACATCACAAATAGTAATCTGACAATGCGAAAAAAAAAATCCGACAATATCTTATATCATATATAATAATAGTAAGCTGTAAAATTTTTTAATTTTTTTTATAAAAATATTTAAACTCCATTTACCCCCTCAAAAAATGTCTTCTTTATGTGATTTTTTTTTATTACAACACACGCGAAGAAGACGAATCAAACTGGAGGAGCTAGTTAATCTAGCAGGAGGTGAGACCACTGAACTACGAGCTCGGTCTCACATGTGTGGGATTATTATGACTCAAATAAAACTACATTTATAGTTTTAAATATTTATATTTTTTATTTTTGTCGGCTATCTTGTTAAATTTCAGTAATATAATATATATTTTTTGAAAATTTTAATCATTTTTTATTTAGAATAAAAACATACCATTAGACATATAGGTGTCCTATATTGTCGTTGGCAAGTCGAAAAACGATTAGAATTCTAAAAAATAAAAACAAAAATAATGGAATAAGAATAAAGCTAACAAAATAGATTACCAAAATTGCCAAAAAAATACACATAATTAAAAATGTAATTTTTCTTTATTATCGTTGAAAACACAAGATTGATTAACGTATATCTGGCCTGACGAAATGAGCCTTGCTACATTATTTGGTTAGTATCCCCAAATCGGGACTCACTTCTATGTGACTATTAGAACCAAAATATAATGATACAATGTTAGTCGAGAAATTGTTGACAGGAAAATTGTCTAAGCAAAAGATTTAAACTTATTGAAAAGCGATAGCCGTTAGGCAGGTGGCCACCTCCGTCGATCTGGAATTTAGGTGATTTTTGTTTACTTAAATATCTAATTATTTTAGTTAATCTCTACTTTTCTCTAATAATTTTTCTATATTGGATTCAAAATCAAAATCAATGACATATCTTTTTCTCTATCCGATATAAATTGATTGAAAGATGTACATAACGATTTGTGTTAAAAAAAATAAAAAATCTATATATTAAATTAAACGGCTGATTTTTTTTAATAACGCTCAGAGACATAATTTTTCTAAAAATCCGGACGATAGACAATCGCCAAATGCCACTTAGATGGTCCTAGAACATTATTTTGTTCTTTTATAGAGTATATCAAATTTTATTTGTCGAAATATACATATTAGAACTTTATTATTTTCAAAATATTATTTTTGTTTTTAGAGAACATATTGAATATCGCAAATATTATTTTGTATTTCAATGAACGTACAAAATTTAATTTATCCGAAGCACCCATTTTTAAACTAGCTGCTATCATCATCATCATCATTAAAAGGCCATCTTAATTTCATTAAAAATATAAATTTATATTTCCAAAAATGCTTCCTTTTATTTTCATGATATTTCTGTATAGAAACAATAACTTCATTGTAGTTATAAAAATATTTTTAAATATTTTTGTGAAGTTATTTAATCTAATCAAATAAATTTTTATATTTTCAATTTTCAATAAAAATCATTATATTTTCAATATTTATATTTTTGTTTATAAAGATTTATAGAAAGAATATTAAAAAACTTGGTGCTAGATATTTAGTTAGAGATATATATTATGCTTCTAGGAACAGATCCTCAACCAATCAGATTTGAACACAATAACGGATTCCTTTTCTGCAATCATGACAAAGTACAGTGGTTAAATTGTAAATATTTAAACCCTAAGAACAAGATCTTATATATATTTGTGTGTATGTATATCTTTTCATCGTCGGTGGGACCCATATTGTTCGATTTTAGCCACCGGGATTAATTATTAATTAATTAAAAACACGTATGATGTGGCACTTTGAGATCCTGGATTAATGACTCATCAAACGATACTTTCAGGATTTCGGCCATTTATAATTAATTAAAAAAATTGATTTATTAAACTAAAAATAGAAATATTTAATATTATTACACTGTGATAATTTCGAAAAATCAACTCCCAATAATTATTATTATAAATCATTGTATTATTAATTTATATATATATATATATAATATAAGTATGTTTATTGTGAGACAATATCACATATTTATATTCATGAAACGGATCAAAATATTTCATATCTATAATGAAATGTAATACTTTTGAGATTAAAAATATTTTTCATAGATTGAGTCGGATAAAGAGTAAAATTGACTCGTGTGACGGTTGATAATATAACAACTAAATAATATGTGAAGACATAGAAGAGAAGATGAGAACTTTGTAAATTTATTTTTTTATTTTGTAAAAAAATCATCATTAATGGAAAGAGGGACTAATCCTGTCAGCATTATAATGTGCAAGTCTTTAAAGTAATGGTTATTTTAATGTATCCCAGAGTTATTATTATTATTTTTATTAATGATAATCGAATCCAGCTGAATATCAGTAAAAAAAATTTGATTCGAATTAATGATCTTCGAGTTCGATCTGAAGCTCGAATTTTTTTAAAAAAATTTGCTCGAGTTCGGCTCGAAATTTTCGAACTTATTTGCGAGCTATTCGAACTATCTTTCGGATAGTAATATTTGAGAATGAATGTTTGAAAAGCTTGAAACGTCCGAAATCTTGATATATATATATATATATATAATTGTATTATAATAATAAAATATTAAAGATCCCGAGCGGCTCAAATAAAATAATTTTGGATCAGTTCGGTTCGAAAAAGTTCGAATATGTACGAGTTCAGCTCGAGTTCGATATAATCAAATGTAAATCAAATATTTATCGAGTTAGCTCGAAAAGTTCGGGAACCGACTCAATTTATTTATAACCCTAATCACATCCTCTTTAATGTATCTATAACTTTTTATTATTTATTTTATGTGGTCTATACATATTCACACAAACACACACACACTTTTATTTGATTGAATTATCTCTTTGTTTTTACTTTTTAATGAAGTTTATATTCTTTTTTTAATGTATTTTTGAATGTCTTGATCTTTTAGGGATGATAAGTTCTTTTTTTTTTGGATTTGAGGAGAGTATACATATATATATTTTTTAAAAATGTGAAATAATAAAGATAGTAAATTATTATGTGAATATGTATGTAATAAATTATTAATCGTAAACTTAAAATTTTACATCCTATTAATAGTTAAAATAATATAATAATTTCATGAATTTATAACAAATCACGGTCAGAGATCAAATTATATGTTTTAAAATATCTACTTTTAAAAACTATAACTAAACTCTAATTCGATTTAATTAATTAAAAACGATTTTATTTGATAAATTTAATTACTGGCGTATCGATGATATAACAATAATAATATATTACACAAAAAAGATTACATGCTTATTTATAAAAGAGTAATATACTTAATTTATGAAACATGGAAATTGTTGGATACAGACGTTTGGTTGGATTGATAAATGATAAAAATTCAATCCAGTCAAATGTTTGGTTACAGTTTCGTGTTTTGATTAATCTCACAACAATTAAATCATTAATTATTTAATTATTTATCTACGTAAATCAAATCATTGAACAAAAGATTAAAATTTTACCCTTAATAACTTTTCTTTTATTTATATTAATTAATAATTGCAATAGACAATATTTTAATTTATCATCATATCTCCAATTTAATCATCAAACAAAACATATTATAATTTACGCAAAAATTCATATGAGACCGTCTCATGACTCAATTTTAGACTATATCCAATTCGATCTGACCTGATCTAACATATGAAAAATATTATTTTTTATGTGACAAGTTGAGTTAAATGTGCACGAGTTAGAATAGTATTGAGATGAGTGACCTCTTGAGAAGTTCTCGTACTTCAAGCTGCTGATGTTGTGCTGTTTGATCTGGTTGGTTAGGTAGCTGTAAAAAAATGTCACCAGATCTTAAAGGGTAATACCGGCTCTGTTGGGGGCATGGTCAACGGTAGAGAAAGAGCAAGATTGATCTTTAAGGAATGTGAGATAACAACAGCAGATAGACACGCACATCTATGGAATAATGGGTCTAACAACCGTACCCATTAGCAACCCTACCCATTAGCACTCAAGTTGGTGAAATCTACGTTGTCACAAGTATAAGAAATAAAGTTGCACATTGACTAACAATTGTAGCTTTTGGCATAGTGAGAAGTGTTTAATCTAACAAAAATATGATTTTTTTTATTATAGACAACCGGCTCATAAGATACTTAATTTATCAATAATTATTAATGTCCTGTTAATCGTACATGAGAAATTTAGTTTTTATGATAAGATGATGAAATATGTATGATATACATATAACAAGTTAATATATATATATATATATATATAAATAACATAATGATTTATAATTTTAATTATTTGTAAAAAAAATGCGATGAACAAAAATATATAATCAATTAATGTTTATATATTTACCTCAAACAATGGAGACATTGTATATTATTAGTTATAAAATAGATTCATACAGGTGGGCAGTTTTTTACATATGATATTAAATTTTCATTAATTAAATCTTTACCCAAAAGCTAGAAAGGTGGACAGAATAAAAATTCCCATCTGCTTTTCATTTCCAAAAAACCAAGAAATTGATTTAACTGAAACCAATTAAGAAATCTTGCATAGCTTTTATGTCTGAGAAAAAGTGGGGGGAAATCACGGAGAATGTAAAGAGACGGATGTTGACAAATTTCATGTCACAGAAGGTCGCTTGTTAGTGTGAAGATTTCTTATCTGGGATCTCTCCAGTTCTCTCTTTAGAATAATAAAAATATATATAATATTGGGATTTTGATTGTATAGTAGTAAATATATACAGTTGCAAGAATCCTTTTTTGTATGTATTTTTTCTGTCTCTCTCTCTAAAGTTTCTTGTTTTCTGTGTTCCCCTCAAGAGAGAGGGGAGAGACAGTGGCCCAGCAGATCGAAATCTAAAATATTTTTGTTAAGTTTGATGAGGATCTGGGGTTCCTCAATGGAGTTACCGAACCAGTCACTTTAATGTTTCATTTGACAGATATCAGTATACTTTTGTTCCATGCGTTTCTATATTTTTTCTTCCTATTTCTGTTTGGCCTTCTTTAGAGTTGTGTATATAGTGGAAAAGCCTCTGAATTGAGCATGATCTTGAGTTTTTATATCATGGGAAATACTGTTGGATGATTCGATTCTTATGAAGGGTTCTTGAGGAGAGGAGGTTACAGGATGTGGGTCTGAGGTAATTATGTATCCCTTTTATTTGGTTTTAATTTATGTTTTTGTGCAGAGATTTACTTGGTTCTGACCATTGCTTAAAGGAAGTGAATATTTATTTCATTCTGAGTTACGATTTATTATGATTAAATCCTGGTTAGTTGACTTGTGATTGTTTTCAAAATATGCATTTGAGCTCGTGTATTATCGGTTTCATTGGCGAGAATAATTGGATTTTGTGGAGTTACTTCAAGGGATTGATGCTCAAGTATTTGAGGTGTTCATCGAAGTTGAGTGGAATACTTCTTGTGGTACTTGATTTTGACGTGTGATTATTTGTTTAGGATCTGGTTTTGTATGTGTTAATATAGACAGCGCAATTTTGGCTTCCAAATATTTTCCCTTTATTAATCTTAGTTGGTTATTCTGATTTCTGGTGAAGTGTGTGAAGACATAAATGCAGCTGTGTTACGTATATTGCTCCAATTTTCATGGTTTGTCCAAGTACAAATTGAATTTACTTCATCAAAGAAGGCCACATCGTGACGTGCATTGCTAAGCACGTGTATGATTTTTGCGCTGCATAATTCTGTTCTCCTAGTGGGAGAATGACCTCATACACATTTGTAATTCTAAGGCATGCTACACTGTTATTTAGTTGTTGGGCAATATTTGATTGGCCAAATTTGTGAAATATCAATTTTTTGATTGGGATTTCTCCAACAGTGAGATATTGCACTACATTTGTCCTGGGAGAATCACAAATTTTCCATGTGAGATTTTCCTTAAAAGGTATTTTTTCACCTCGTAGAACCATTAGATTGATGTGACCCAATGTCCGTGGATTTTTATAGCCAGTATCTCATAAATGTAAGCAGTCATTTATATTTTGTAATATGATTCTCATGAACCTAGACATCATTTTAGGCATCCTGGACATATGTTCATATGATTGGCATTTGCTTACAAACAACTTACTTTACCTGTTTATGCTTATCTATCCATTAAAGTGAGAGGATCACATTTAGATCCCGTTATTCTTCTAGGCTACTTGAACCAATGAAAAATTGAGTTTGTATGTGCTAGGTGCTTCCCATTAGTCTACCTTGTCCCAGCATTGCACCCCTGTGCTTATATATGGAAAGATTCTTGTATTTATTGCTAAATCTAGAAAAAGTTTTAGCATCTTCATTATTTCATCCATATACGAGTCAGTGATCAAATAGCGAGGAAAGTAAAATTCTTGTTGTATTCTTGGGAGAACTTATAGCATCGTATTGATTCCCTAAAATTCATGATGCCCCTTGCATTTGATTTATATTTATCTCCCTAAAGCAAGTAGCCATCTATGCTCAAAGGTTCATGCTCAAAGGTTCGTGCTTGCATGACACAAACATACCATCTCTCAAAAAAAAAAAAAACCTGATAGATTGAGTTGAAGTTTGAATTATGTGAGATGTTTAATGTAATACTTCTATGCTTTTCCTGTACTATTTCACAATCTGTTTATATTGCATGTATGATCAACTAATTCAATGCAAACTTTACCGAATTTCAGGAACAAAAATTCTGAATTTTGTACTCTCCACCCTATAAATTCCTGATACAATGTGGCTTAAGTTGCATTGATTGACCTTTATCATGTCTGAACTAATAATAACGGCAACGACGATGCAATTATCGAATGTCTGTCGATATTGTACGCATTGTTCACTTGATTTTGCAAATTGAAAAACAGCACATGATTGTCTCAATTTGTGTTTACAACCTATAAGCTTAGTGGCTTTCCCTCCACATAATTTTCTTTTTGTTTCATTTTTTTCCCAGCTTGCTTGGTTTTTCTCACAATTTCACAAAAACTTGATGAGCCGTTGATGATTGAACACCATCTCGGTGCAGGTCACAAGCCCAAATAGGAAGCTTGTGTTTGTTTTGATTTCATTGTTCTGGTTGTTTTAATTATGTATGTTGTCAACCAATTGAGACTGAAAAGAGTTCCTCCTTTTGTATGGTGGGATTCAATTTCTGGGAAAATAGATTACTGAGTATTTGATTTTCTGGTTAATGTCATGTTTGAGGTGTTGCCTTCGAGTAAATAAATTTTTCTTCATGCATTTAATAAAAACTCTGAATTGGGAAACCAGACTCTCTTTCTTGGTTAACATCCTTGGCTTCATGTTTGTGATACTGTAGCATGCAAAGCCGCTTTTATTGAAGTTAATTAATTGAAGAATGTTGATCATTCTCGGTCATTCCATTAAGTTTTCAAAGTTCATAGCTGGATAGCCAGTTGCCTTTCCACTCCATTTTAAATTTTGCTCTGTTTATCTTCACTGGTGAAGTAGTCTTGTTCTTAGAACATCAAGTGCTTCAATCCCGCTTTACTTGTATAGAATAATTGTATGGCATTTATTTCTGGTTTCATATGTGAATTACATTTTAAGCAGTTGATAATGACAATGAATTAGAACATGAATGGCCATTATTTCTGGTTTCATATTCAAGGTGGAAATGAAAATAATGTTTTATTGCAGGAATGGGAACAAAAGTACAGTGCAAAAGCTCCTTGCCAGGATATTACTCCATGAGAGACCTTAACGAGGATTCTAGCAGTAGTAGTTGGCCTTTATTTTACGGAGACAATACACTAACAAATGGGCAGTATTTCAATGGATTCATTCCGAGGACTACAATAGATGACCATTCAGGGTATGAAAAGGATGAGATGAAGCAAAAAATGCTTGAACACGAGACAGTTTTTAGAAACCAGGTAACATGATTACGGTTATATGTTATATCCCTTTATCTTTAATTCTTTGTGTGAATTTGGCACATTTTATCCTTTCTAAATTGGCTTTTATTTGGCATCCAGGTACACGAACTCCACCGGCTATATAGAATTCAAAGAGACATGATGGAAGAAGTGAAAAGGAAAGAATTGTATCAACGAGCTTCAATAGAGCCATCATCATCGTCAAGTCTTCTAGGGTCTCAAAAGCCATCAGAAGATGCTCGAAAATGGCATGTGGGAGGCTTTCCTATGACAAATTCTACTTATGGTAGAACAACTATTTTGGGGGTCGAAGTTGCTAATTCTCCCATGAGTTGTACTATTGGTAATGACACTCAGCCCAGTCTGTTTCCACTCAAGAACGGGTCTTCTTCAAAGGATCGTGAAGGTTTGGATCCAAGACCTTTGAAGGTGAGGAAGAAGCTCTTTGATCTTCATCGTCCGGCTGAAGAGTACGCAGATACTGAAGAAGGGGGAAACTTCGAGGACAATTCAACTTCACCTAAAAGTAGCGTGAAGTTAATCCTTGACAAGCAAGCTGGTGTAAAGGTTCCAATAAATGCATCAGCTTCCGATTGTCGTTCTAGGGGCTCGATTGGATTGGCTGACTTAAATGAACCCTTTCAGTATGAAGAATTAGTGGCTCCATCACATTTTGATTTCCATGGTCGTCATTCCACTAATGGAGACACTAAACGGATGAATCAGTCTGCTAAATCAAATGCCGGACGTCTAGGAGCAATCCATGAAGGATTTTTGTTAAACTCGCCTATTGGAAGTAAAGTTAATGAGAGTTCCTTCTACGAAGCAGGTAAATGTTCGATAAAGTTTCTTTTTATTATTCAAAATGATTAATCATTGTCCTTGTCAATTATGTAAGTTAAATTCCATTATTGTGTGAATCTATTTAAGCTGATCGGGGAAGTTTATTTACTTGCTACTTCCCTACAGGACTACCTGAGTAAATTGTGAGTAACGTTTGAAATTAGTATATCAATCATATGAAACAACCCCGTCACAGTAACCTTCTTTGTCCGTGATTTTTCATGCAATTATTGCCATATTAATTATGCTAATATTAATTAAGATACTGCCTTTTTAATCTTTCAGGATATGATAAAAGCAACCTCAATTCTATGAGTCAAGCACTGCGACAAGATAAGTTTCCTAGGCTTAACCAGGTTAATCATCCTTCTGGATTATATCCGTCTGTTTGCAGTAAACAAGACCTTTGGAGAGACAATCCTCGCCATGGTGCAGAGTTTTTAGAAAAAAGTCGTGATCTCTC
Source organism: Primulina huaijiensis (assembly GCF_012295235.1). Classification (NCBI taxonomy): domain Eukaryota; kingdom Viridiplantae; phylum Streptophyta; class Magnoliopsida; order Lamiales; family Gesneriaceae; genus Primulina; species Primulina huaijiensis. The sequence continues at coordinate 22,197,385 of NC_133312.1, forward strand.
TCACACATTCTTTAGTTCCCCTTCTTTTACCGGTTCACGGACACATTCCGCCTCATCTTTGGCGAAGTCAAAAAATGACTTTACTCAAAAGTCGACAACATTTGAACCCCCTTTAAATTCAGCTGCGGCAGTGGATAGAAGTTTTCAGCCCTTTTCTCAGACTCGAGATGAGCCTTTTTTTGGAGGAAAGTGGCGAGTTGATGCGAGTTCTAGATTGAATCCAGGTTTAGAAAGTGAAGGAAAAGTTGTAAATGGATTTTACGATGGGTCTGCCTCAGGATCCAAAGAAACACAAGCTCTTTTGCCGTCGGCTGGCTTTGATTATCTCAAATTTAGTAAGGATGATAAACTAGTATCTGACCCGTCGACTAATCATGGATTTGAAATTTTTGCAAAACGCAAATCGTGTCATGAAGATTCAAAGCCTGCACTAGATATTAACTTGAATGAGGTGGTTTCAACCTCACCAAATGAGCTAGTGATAGTTGAAGATCTCAATATGACTCATGAAAAGATTAAACCGGAATATCATCTGCCAGCATTGCCTTGGCTTCGACCTAAGCCAGCTAATGACAATCAAAGATGCTTGAATTATGTTCCGGATTTTTCTAATAAATTGTGTCATAGCTGTGAGACAGTTGGAGATCTCAATCAACCAATCACAACAACAGATACGTTGGCTCCAAGTAATTGTCGATTTATCGAGAAGAACTTGAATGCCGAGACTCGAAATGTTCAGAAAATTCTCGGGTTTCCCATTTTTGCAACTATTGCTCCAAAAGAGGAGCCAACATTTCTTGTTTCCTCATCTACTATTGTCAATTATGCTGCTGAGAAGAAAATTGTCAGCGCCAAAAGGGAGAACAGAATGATTGATATTAATATAGAGTGTGAGCCAGATGAGCAGATAGCTGATGAGGAACTGACTGTGGAAAAGCCAACAAAAAACACATGCTTCATCGATTTGAACTCCTGTGTTAGTGATTGTGAAGATCCTCCTGTGCCCTCCTTTGAAACTAAGAATAACAGTGTCAAGGTAGCACTGGAGATAGATTTAGAAGCTCCCGTTTTCCTTGAGAGTGAGGATGACGATGCAGAGGCCGAAAAAAACGTGCCAGAAGATGTATCATTTCCAGTATCAGAAAATAACGCCGAGCCCATTCATGACGAAGTTCTTCAAAATGCAGCAGATGCAATGCTTGCCATATCATCATCTTGTACTCGTGTCAATATATCTGAAGATTCCTTGGCTGAGTCGCTCCTCTGGTTTGTAAATGCCATGTCATTATGTTCAGTTGAACTCGAACATGTATCTGGTAAAGAATCACGAGCTGGAGTGGCCTTCCCGCAGCAGGAGTTTTCCAAGGAGACAGATGATTTTGAAGCAATGGTGTTGCAGCTATAGTGGAAACTAAAAAAGAAGACTTCATGCCTAAGCCCTTCATACCCGAAGTGTCTATAGAGGAAAACGAGGGAACCACCAACATGTTAGCAACTAGATCACGAAGGGGTCATTCGAGGCGAGGAAGGCAGCGAAAGGATTTCCAGCGGGACATACTTCCTGGTCTAACATCATTGTCAAGGCACGCAATTACCGAGGATCTTCAAACTTTTGGAGGGATAATGAAAGCCACAGGCCATCAGTGGAATTCAGGATTGGCACGAAGAAATGGGACCAGAAACAGTGGTGGTGCTCGAGGTAGGCGACGAGTTGTGGTTGAAACTGTCACTACCGCCGTTCCAAGCACGGTTTGTACTCCATTGATGCACCAACCGAATGATATTAAATCTGTTTTGGAGGATAGAAGCCTAACCGGGTGGGGAAAGACTACTAGACGCCCCCGTAGACAGAGATTTCCGGCAGGCAATACCACTACTATTGCATCAACATAATAACGAGAAGAGACCCTGGTTTCTTGATTATGGAGACATCCTCAGGGGTGGGGAGTGGGGCCACTGGGGGCATGTTTTCGATAATTCAAGATTAAGGTTGTTGTTTGTCCTGTAAATGTCACCGTAGATCATTTTCTTGATTGCTGACTACTTCTTGTTCTTTTTCAAGATGATTTTTCACGCTTTTGCCCAAATCGAAACCTTTCTTTTCAAGACTTTTTCGCGAGTACTGTTTAGAACACAAATAAATTGAATAACAAATCTAATTGTTTTAGAATCGATTTCAATATTTTTATTCTTCATGTTTTAATGGAAAGAAAGAAATAGTAGAAGCCACCTACAAACAATGGAAAGCAATGATTTACATTGAATTTTTAAAGCTAAATATAGCATAAATAACTAAGATATTGTATATTAAAAATTCACAAAAATTTATATGAGACTGTCTCACGAGTACACTACAAATATAAATCTAAAGCTAAAAAAATCTTTCAAAAACCTTTACAAGAATCAAAATTTAAATTTTTTTAAAAGAATTAAGAAAAATAAAATAAAATAATTCAAACAGAGAGTAAAATGTTCGTTTTTTTTTAGCAATCAACACATTAGGTTCAATCCCGATAGAAAAAAGTAGAAAAGTGAGACAAATGAAGATAAAAATAGAATGAAAATGTGGTGAATTTCGAAACTCTAATATCTGTTTAAAAAATTAAAATTTCGGCTATTTCAATTTTTTCCAAAAAACCAAAAACGAATCGTAAAAACCAAAATAAACCGAAATGGTCCTAAATGGAAAAATCGAAATTTTTGGTAGATCGATTTTCTGCTTTAACTAAAGTTGAACGCTTCTACCAGCAAGCACGATCGCCAACGTGGGAAAGATTCCAGAGGTGCTTCATACCAAAAAAACCAATAATATCTGATACCTCATAAATGACCTCACTACCCATGGCTCATCCCTAGCCCAAGTGGAAAGCAGGCCTATGACGGGTCCATGTATTTTCCTATAAATACCAAATTTGAGTGTTAATTAATTCATTCACTATATTATTTTCAACAGCACCCTTAGCTGCTCCCCCCATATATCCTCAGTCTCTGACTTGAGCGTCTGAGGGGCTACGTCAGGACACCCTCCTGGCCCTCTTCTAAGGGTCTTATTCGTGATTTCAGGCTCAAGGTAATTTCGAAACCTGCGTATGGATTAGTGACACTTGCTGAAGTCAGACCCTAAATTTCCTGTGAGTATTAAGATCAATTAAAAAAAACAGTAATAGAAAATACAAAAAGCTTGCTCTGGTGAGAAAAATCTTTGAACTAGCTCGTGTAATACAACTTTTCAAACGATTCAATGCTTTATAAAACACTAGTTATAAGACACACGCGATGTATGTCATATATATTTTTTGGTTTTTTGTAAAAACGATTTTTGAAACTTAAACCATGTTTTTCAGCTATTAGTAGATATTTTTCTTCTTATTTTAGTTTTTCTCGTATTTTTGATAATATTTGCATTAATTTAATTAAAGTAAGAAAACTATAAATATAAATTTAGTTTAGTGTCAATAACGGATCAAACCGATTATTATAATCCTATATCACCACTTATTATTAAATTGAATCAAAATTATCCAAAACAAATTTAAATAACAATTATTGTCATAAAATTTATTTAAAAATATTGTATACAAAAAATATTTTAAAGAAAACAGTGTTCTTTTTTAACATATCAAACATAAAATTACATATAGTAACTCACACCCAATAAATTTATCGCAATAATATTCTTTTTTAACTATATAAATTGAATTCCTCTTTATATTTTTTTAAAGTAAATTATTATGAAAGTGACAATTAAAGGAAAAAAAATGTTTAAAAAATAAAATGTATAGTGCCTTGTTGCCCAGAACCGTCAAATAATATTTTAAACAATATTAGATGAACAGGGATGTTACAGAAGGCCAGCACAAAGATTATTCGATATACAAAAATGCGTACCTAAAATAGATACAGAAAAAACTGAAAGATGATACAAACCTGAAGTACAAATGAAATAAGGAAAAAACACAATCTTGCAGACTTTTTTTGTCTTCCCCGAGCTGAATTTATGTGTCACTGATATAATGTAACATACGTCTATGGCCGTTGATAAACATAGTTGGTTCTTGGATCCACAATGACTCCCTTTCCTCCATTTACTTCCAAATCATGCCTGCATCAGATTTTACACGTAAAATCGAACATTTTGAACTTTAATGTTTATTTTATTTTATATATTACGAGCCAGGTTGACTGGAGTTACACCCTTTGCATATATATGGCCCCAGGCCCTCAGCAAAACTGTCATGGCTCGTCTGTCACATAAATTGCTTAAATGAAACCCGACAAGGAAGGTATCTACTTAAAGGCATGAAAACTCACTGAAACACGAAATCTGGTATGGTTAATTGTTCACGTGGAACGTATCTGAATAGCTGCAGAAGACGATCAACGTAGACCACCTTCTTCCACACCTAAAGAGTCGATTACAGTTTCACAAGCTTCAAAAGGAGTACACTACATTTGCAATGAGACATAAACTAGTAAAAGAGTGAAAAAGGATTGATTCAGGCCTACCACGTTATCTACCATCAACTCCAAACCAAATATAGCTGCTTTCAGCCCAAAGGTTGGATGAAGGATGTATATTGCCTATTGATAGAAGCAGACATTAGTTCACAAGTGTGTCATATCAGCACGACGAAGTAAAGGATTGTTGTAGGCAATGGTAAAAGTGCAACTCAAATCTTCCTATACAGTACAACACAAACACTACGTGTTTTGGTTACTAGACAACTACATAGGATATAAGAGATAATGTTTGTTCCCCTAACATAAATTTTAAATCAAGGGCAGAGAAACAAAAAGAAGACTAATCCCACATACATGAAGATTACGCTGGTGTTTCCGACCAAGTATTTGCTCTAATCTCTTCATCCATCCAAGATCCGGTTGGCTGTAACTCAAATCAGAAAAACATGAGGTGACGCCAGAATCAATAACATTGGGTTTGGATGAAAACTTGTTTAGTAACCCACAGATTTCTGCAAATTCCTAACAACCTCAATAGAGAAGTTAGTATATTCCAAGGGATACAAAAGTTTGAAGCAATGTCGTAACAACAAGATTTTAGGCACAGTGGTTCCAACCTTGATGGAGCATATGTACAGAACTTTTTTAGTGGCCACCAAAATTGGGGAAATGGTTCCATTAACGTTAGAGTTGTTCTGCCTATTATGTTGAGTGACCACTGACCAAAACACTTCTCCAAATGAGAGAGGTTGCAGGTAAGATCCTGCCTAAATTAACCCCTTTCCCATTCGAAAAGACAAATTAGAGTTGTTTCCCAAATTGCAAAAATGAATCAAAGTAACGTATAGATTTTAAATTAAAGAATTAATAACTCGGTATAGGCTACAATGAACTTATGGCAAGAACAAAAGATGTTGAGAAAGTACCCACGTCTGCAAGGAAGCCGCGGAGTGGAAATAAACTATGGTGTAAGGCTTCTGTATCAAGGGCTCAAACTCCTGAAAATGCAAATTCAGCATGCAATATAAAACTTCAAAAGTGATAAGCATAGATCCAATAAATTTAATGAAATATAGGAACAAGGCTTTGAGACGTTACACTTCACGAGCACATAATACATCAAAGTTATGACAAAACTAACTAAAAACAGTTGATACTTGTTCACCTTTACTACATACAGCACGAACCGCTCTAGATCAAGACATCTAAGTAGAAAATGTGCTCCAACAACCACCATCACTGGACGGCCGTCGCTATCAACGCCGCCTCGGTAACTGAAATAAAGTTGAAAGTGGCATATTAAGTCATGATGTTGATAGAGTGAAGTCAGAATTTGTGTCACATAACCAAACCAATAAATTTAATATCAGCCCATAATAAGAAAGTCCAGTTAAGTAATGTGCATCCATCACAAGCTGGAGCATGTATTGACAACCAAAAACAGGCAGAATCTAAATTGAACAGGGGCACATGATACCTCTACTTTAGCATATTCCTTAAATTTTAAAAATAATTTGCTGTGTGTAAACAATGAAAAAATGCGTGACTCAAAATCCGCATGCAGAAACTCTATGACAGCCTCTGATAAAGAGGCCAAAGAAAACATTACATATGCATATCAACACCTCATAAGTCAAGTTTACAATCACTTACACAATTTTCATTTCGGCAATTTCAGAAAGATTAAGTGAATTGGCTTTTGCCAGATATCTAGAATGAAGCGAATATTCTTCAGCTGCAGACAAAGGAGGACCCCCAAGATCACCATACCCAAGCATTTTGGCAAAATTCCAACCACTTCGTGCCTGTGCTGCCTTTTGCCACTGTTCTCTGCGTCTCTGATCTGGATCTTTTATTAAGGACATAAAGGCAGGGTCTAAATATGAATCCAAGTATGACGAGTCCCTGTTTACACAATAGCTTTTAGCATAATCCAGGAATCAAAAAGCAAAAAACCAAGCCTCTTAACCACAGGAATAAAAATTAGCTCCTGAAGAATTGGAATACAATAGTTAAAGTTTTCCATAATATGCATAAAAGATACAAATTAAATACGGAATAGACATAATGTAATTAATGTACATGCAGTCACGCAGGATCCTAAAATCATGGAATCTTGGGAAATTTATTGCAAAGATCATAAGCTAGATAGATAGCATCCTAACAACACGTCTGTGTTATTATCAACAAGCAGGGAAATGACCAAAAAAAGTGATTTTACAAAACAAGAATGATGATAATGTGCTCATGAGCCTCACAGTAATAAATACCTAAACGTACTCTATCTTTCGAAGACTTCTGGGTGTCTTTAAAATGAAAAAAGAAGGAAATAAGAAAGTTTCCATTTAATTCAAAGCAATATGAATAAGGTGAGACAGGACCAGAAATAGTTTTTTAAAAAAAACATTTTAAGCAAACTACAAATGTTTTTAAAAACTCAAGCATGCTTGGTTTTGCATGAGCACACTAATGAGACAATAAAGGGAGTGGAAGAAGTTACTTACTCTCTAGCCAATCCAATATCACTGACTGGAAGATCGGTTGAGATCTGCGCAGAACCTGGACCACTCTTCCTCAACTTTGGTAAAGGTTTGATTCTGATTTTGCGTTCATCTATGATTGTTTCACCATTTTCATCTCCAACATCTGCCGGAAGCTTTGAAATAGCTATTTTCTCCTCATGTATATCTCGTGGAAAGTAAAGCGGAAGCAATCTACAATATGAAGTAACAAATGGATTTCAAATTCAAAGTATGAAGAAATCTTGAACTAAAAAGACAATGTTTGCACCAGCAAAAAATAACATATCCCTATAGCTGAAAAAGCGAGAATTCCATCTATTAACCTCTTATAGATCTCTGTATCGGATGCTGTTGTAGTACAAAATACAACTGCATGGATTTTATCCTTCTGCTTCTCAATAAATCGTCTCACAGTTCCTAGTCAAAGAGAACAAAAGTTAGTCATAGCAAGACAAATAAGAAGGAAACAGCATGCCACAAGCATGCTAACAAACATAAATTGAACCTCCGGACATATGTAAGCGTAACAAAAAATAGCAAGGAAGGAAGAAAACACACCTAGAAATGAGATTTCAATTGAAGTGATGAAATATTGGGAAGAAAAGAAAAGATACTTACGTATAGCCACATGAGCTGCTGGTTCTCGAGGATAACTTTTGGCCTCTGTATAAATACATCCCATTGCAATGCTATATTCACAATATAAAAGAACTTAATCCAGGAAATTTACAGTTGACTACATAAGATAAGGAATCAAGAATAACAAATTGCAATGTATGGAGATTGAACTACCTGTTAACTATGTGAGATAAGGAATCAAAAATACTAATTGTAATGTCTGGAGATTGAAATACCTCTGAAGTCCATTATCAATGAGAAGTTCAAGACACGAGCGGTAGCAATGACTCAAAGCATTTTCCGCAGCTGTATGATATTTTACAGCATACTTGGGACCAACAGTATGTATCACCCTCCTGCATATCACGCGCAACTACACTATTGAGTGAGAAATTGGCGATTAATTTTAAAGATGAAATCTAAAGGAGCGCCTGAGAAGTATAACATGGAAAAAGATTCCTTCCCCCATCGTACGTGTTTATACACATAATAAACTAATGATTCAAGTATGGCCAACGTCCTATTGAATTATGCATACACCAGAATAAAAGGAGATGCCTACTGCTAAAAAATCACTCATTGATAGTTTGATAGAGATGCGCAGCCAATTTCTTCACTTAAAGTAAATGCCAACTTGAATCACCACTATGCTTGGGAATATTTTCTTTCATATTCAGAAGGTTCAATCCCCACAAAGTACAAGTGCAGGTGTATACAGTGTTTTCCATGAAAACTGTGAAAGATTAATTACAATCTTAACACAAGGTATAGCATTTAAGAAAAATATTCCGACATAATTACCTTGCTGGAAGGTCATATGCATTAGTAACTTTTGCCATCCCTGTTCGGCATCCTCCCTGCAAAGGTAAAAATAATTACTATGGGTATTTATTTGTACATAATAAATTTTCCAAGTTTTGCATCACCTGAAATTTGAGTTTTACCAGATGTACCCATTTCAGAAGAAAAAACCACAATGGCAATTCCAAAACTGCCATGATCCTCACCAGATAAAAATTCGTAATAGTAATTCTATAAAGAAAGCAAGGGCTGTCCTCCAAGAACATAAAATATAACCTTACTAGTGATTAGACATGTCTAAAAATTTGCAGTTGTCAAAGTTATGCAAAACCTTTTGGGCCTCCTAGTATTAGGGTACATGGTTGGCCCCTGTACATGTCCATGTCAAGAACTTAGACCAAAAAACAAAGAGTTTTGGATTTGATTTCATGCTAGCATCCAACACCTGTATTTAGTGTAGGAACATAGGTGTACTTGAAGAAGTAATCTAGTCGAGGAAAATTCTCTATGATACCAAAATCACACAAAATGTAGTGCGCAATTATAGATAATTCAGCATATCTTACTAATCCAGCGCATTCTTCTGCGAGACCGGGTCCAGCTGCAGCATGCAAACCAGGGCTGCTGTGTGCTTCATCTAGGTTCTGTATAACATTCATAAAACATGTAGTTGGTGGGAGGAAACCCAACTGAAATGGAATTGAGAAAGAAACAACCAATTTCATAGCTGTAAAAGTCTCAAATCTCAAACACCTACTTAAACAGATAAGAAGGAATCAACTTAGGTAATCCTAAAGACAACTGTACGTCTGTACCACATCCACTAAATAAAATGGATATCACAACTTTTAAGATTTGATAGGTATGGCAATATGGGTAAGCAGTGATTGATCACAAATTTATATGTTTTGCTTGAAACACTTTTTAAAAAAAATCTGGAAGAAGAAGCACAACTTTTTATCCAAAATAACACAAGATACATATGGGTTAAGCAGGAAAGTTATCACATATTAAGATACTTTCCAGTTATAGATTTAATCACGTTTCTGGAAAGGGCAAGTGATAGACAGTTATTCTACAGGACTAAAAATGAGATTACGAGACAATCCTCTATAACTACAGGACCAGTAATATAATTACTAAAACAGTTGTATATACGTATGAGCAAACATTAAATAAACATCTTTCCAAAGTTAGATGAACAAGAATGGACGGATCAGACATTCAAAAACAGAAGTTTTGGGCAGCATCTGAAAGAGCCATCACCATGAAGTTCCCAATGACAGATCTAAAGAGTTACTGTCATAAAGAATAAACCACTCACCTCGTTGGCTGAATTAACTACAGCATCCACCTCGAGATTCCAAGGGTTCCCCCTCCAGAGATATATCTTTGAGTTGATTTCGTGATCCACAGGAAACCTAGATACCATCCCATTTCCACCATTCTCTCCCTCGGAGGCAGATGTCAAAGGGTCTGGAAAAAAGGAATTAGAAAAAGCAGGATCTTCGTTCTCATATGAGTATCGATACTCTGAATCACTCCAGCGTGGAACTTGATCTAGTGTCACCACAGAATCGACATTATCCGTTGGCATGCCACCTCTGTTAGTAGTCACAGCCCCAGCTCGATACATAGTTTAAGTCCCAAGCTTCACCGTCATCGCTCACCAGCAAACATTAAATTAAACCCCTTCACGATGTCTATTGCCAAAAACAAACAGAAACCTCAATTTCCACAATGGCTCGCACAGAAAAATAAAAACAAAAAACCAAATAGAATTAAAAAAATAAAAAATAAAGCACAAGCCCCAATAGCATCAAAACTATCAGATAACCTGCACCTGTTCTTTCAATCCACCACAAGAACGTCAAACTGTCAATCAAAATTCAATCTTTACATGCCATGTTCGGAAGATATCACTCCATGAAAGCTAGATCATCAACATTACAACATAATTCAACAGCTCTGAAACCTCTAGCATCATTTACAGAACCATTCAATAAAATCATATAAAAATTCGAAAACCCTACCCAAAAAATCAACAAACATAACAAGATTTCCCGTAGATAAATAAAATCATGAAAAATTATTCAAAATCATCATACCTGGGAATGAATTTGAGATTTGCGTGGCAGCAGCGCAACGAAATCCACAGAAAGGAAAGAGCTTCAGAGATGAGAACTAATGATTGGACGGAAATTATTCTCGGTGAGGAAATGTATGGGTGGAATTTGGAATGATAGATTTGGCCATTATTTTGTGGAATTTTGTCGTTTTTATGTGAGATTTGACAGATTTGCCATTGGATCTACCGGGTAATCGGTGCGCGGTCCACTCTATTTTTTTTTTTTTTATATTTAAATTCGAACTCGATTTGATTAATTATTAATTTTCAAATTTGAGCTGGATTTAATAACATGTTAAATTTCTCTAATACGAAAAGCTCGATTAATAAATAATAAATAAAAATATAAATATATAAGTAAATATATATATAATCGAATAGCTCACGAGCAACTCGAATAAACACATGTAAAACTCGCGATCAACTCGAATACTCGATTAAATATTCGAGCTAACAAAACTCGATTCGAGTTTTGATGAGTTGCTCACGAGCTACTCATAACTTGACTAATGTGCACCCTAGTTATCATATCGAGCTCACATTTATCGTCTTCTTTCGTTCATTGTTTTTCTCGTTAACAGTGTTAAATTTTGTCATTTTTTTTTTAAAAAAATCTTGCAGGTTTACAAAAAATTTGAACAAATAGCTTGAGAATTCTTCGTTTTTGGTTAACATAAATTTATCATGATTATCTTATTCTTGTTATTATATTAATCTAATGTTGTTGGAGATTATAATGATCATCATCGATAGATTTTTAGATGTTTGAAATTTCATAATACTATTGTAATTTTATTGTAGCTGATTTTTCAAAATAAAAAATAGAAATCGAATTTCATTTAATTGATATTTTTTAAAATTAAAATCGAATTTCAAAATATATTCGGTTCCACCGGTTAATTCGGTTAGTATTTTAATATAGATCCGAGCGATTTCAGATTCACATGATATTGAATACCAAAAATTTCACATGAATAAGAAAATAGCAATTCTAAGAGAATCAATACCAACAATCTCAGTAAATACATGTCAAACTCTTTTTAAAATTTGTTCATTGAATGGTATCATTCAGATGCATGCAATATAATGAAGGTTTGCATGTTTGTTCTGATCTAGCACAACCAGTTACTTCACCTAATTTACAAACGTAACTACAAGAACTGCTATGTTTTATTCCATTCCAGCCTTTTGCTTCACCGAGGAAATAAACCGGTCTCTTTCTTCCGGTGACATTGCATCTGCAGAGCAATCTCCGGGGAAATTTGGGTAAAGGGAGTGCATTCTGAAGTATTTTAAAAAAAGGATCCATGAGTTTTAAGTGTAAATACATCATTAAATTTGATTATATATATACATTTATTTTAAACACGTAATTTATTCTCATCAGTCGACTCAACCTAAATCCTCTCCGTCGACCCCATTTTCATTTCCTTTCCGATTATAATTCTCAACACAAATCGACGTAATGACTAATAATCTGATAATATTAACATTTATTTCGATATATTGTTTATTTTCGTTGAACGATCGACTGATTGAAAAAGAAAATTTTGACCACGTTTTAGTCGACACAAGCGTGAATCGACCAAACTTAGATCGACCATCTATCCACTTTTGGATTTATCTAAGACCTAATAATGATCGACCAAAGACCAAACAATGATCAACCATTGTTTGGTCGACCAATGGTCGATCATTGATTTGGTCAAAGACCAACATGTTGGTCTGGTCAAAGACCAAATTGCTTGGTCGACCAACCAAGCCAACAAATTGCTGGTCGACCAAGCCAACAAATTGCTTGGTCGATGACCAAAGCTTTGGTCGACCATGACCAAAGCTTTAGTAGACCATTGATTGTTGGGTCTATTCAATATCTCGATTTGGGGAAAAAGACTCGTAAATTTTAATTGAGAGAAGATGTGTGTCGATCGAGAAGAAAAAAAGGAGAATCAATTAAGTTTAATTGCTGTTAGTATAATAATCAAAAGTCAACTTCTTGTTTCTTTAAAAAAAAGTCAGAGTCCTTATTTTTTAAATACTTTCTATCTCACTTTTACTTTTTTAACTGACCCGCAATCTCCGACTCCCCATTCAGCTCCTCGAACACAATACTTATCAAGAATTTGTTGCCTGTTTCTGAAAAATAGCACCATAATAGAAAATATGATTGCCATTAATGCAAATTTTCACATTTGACTTGCACCTTTATTGGATTTGGCTCGGCCCCATTTATCCTTTATCTTGCAAAATCCCACACCAAAATTTACCTTCCCCGTTCTTCGCTAATGAAAGTGAAGTCCCTAAAAAGGGATAATCTTGTTCGTGATAATTTGATGAAATCAATCACGTGTGTACTAACTCTTGGGAATTGACAATGGAAATTGGCTGCTGCTCAAGTTTTCTCCTGCAAGAAACGAATGGCAAGAACTTTTCTTGATAAGGCTTAAAAGGGGCCGTAGATTTGGTCGGAGGAGTTGGCTTCAGATAAGAAGACGCGAGCAGAGGGGAAACCATGGTTTCTCAGAGTGGCATCCCGTGTAAAGTGGCAAGTGATGAGACTGCCCACAAAAAATATTTCCTTTTTTTATTACAAAATGTTATTTTTTTTAATTTTTTTATTTAAATGAAAAACCTAATAATATTTTAAAATTAATAATAAATCGTATGAAATAAACTAATAATAATAAGATATTGAACATTTTAATTTTTTTTATAATAATAACAAATAATATTATATATCAAAATTAGAGATGAATAAAATTTTGAGTAAGCCTTCGTCTCTTAGCGTATGTTATCCGAGGTGAAATGACCGAGCTCTCAAAGTCGTATCCCAATACAACTGAGCTCTAACAACTGTGCTCATCGAATTGGAATTCTTGCAGCAACTTCTACACACAATCAAATCACAAACTCGTAAATGGTACAACATAAAGTTTTTGAGCGTGATCATTTTGACGCTCAAATAATATCGGGTTCACGAAAAGAGAAAAAAATCATAATATATAAATGCACACATAATGCGATAGAAACGGAATGAATGATGCATAAAGCTGGGTAATCATAAGGTGGAGGTAACAATGATATCAGCCCGGAAATCATATCCCACCACTATATATTCTAGTATTATGATTATATATTAATAAAATCATAACTCAATAAATAAAGCATACAAAACTAAAATATTTTAATATATTGATAAAAACATATAATAAAATTAATATTTTTATTTATATTTAAATTAAAGTTCAAGTCTTAAAACCATTTAACAAAAATATAAACTAATTGCAAATAGTTTCTGTCATTGGAATGACGCGAAACGGGACAATACGTGAGATTTACACACGTTGTCGTATCGATCATCTGGTCACCACACGCCGACATTTGTTAAGATTTGTCTTTTCATGATCTACGATCTTCATGTCGAATAATTTTTAGAATCCTGAATGTGTCTGTATCAGATTTTGAAAAACTAAAATAATGATTATGTTTGTTTAGACTGTTCGAAAATAGTACCTTATAGCTCTGGTGACATATATTTATTTAACACAAAAAAATTTGTGAGATGGTTTGATGGATCAATTTTGTGAGACAAGTCTTCTATTTTAAACGTCAAAATTATTATTTTTATTGTAAATATGAACAAAGTTGACTAATCTCATTAATAAAGATAGATCTTCTCACAAAAGATCTACTATTTAATTAATCATATTTTTATTAATATATTAATTTTTTTTATGTGTGTATTATTTATTATTGAGTTGTAACAATATTAACATAATTATAAAATTGAATTTTTAATTAAATCATTTGCCAATTAAGTTATTTACAATAAGTCAAATATCAATTTACCTATTTAAAATTAAGTTGTGCATCAATTTGTTAATTAATATAAATTATTAATAGCATACGTTCTTATGACGCCACCAATATTATATCATATATAATTCCGATATTAGTGCCTAAGCATTATCTCATGTATTGTTCTTGCCGACAGCAATACAAAATGCTCACTCTTTAAAGTTTGAACTAAAAGAAATAAGGGCGCGTTTGGCATTTAATATAATAACCATAATAGCTCACAAGATGTATCAAACTCTTCACACCTCCCATCCATCCACATGCACTCCATTGATTATTTTGTATTATTGCCTAATTTATTTATATTTCAAAAATTAAAAGTAATCTCAAAATCCATGCATCTTACATCTCAAATGCATAAACTACATTTTTTGTTTGTTTTAAATCTAAATATATAGTCAACTATTTACATTAATTAGTACTTCTCATTCTATTTTGTTAATATACCTAATTTGTTTGTAGAATTTTTTATTTGTGTAAAAAAATAAACACATTTATATATTTGAGACGAGACAAATACCAATGTAAACTAAAAATTTAAATTATGTGCCTAATGTAGCACATTTATGATTGATAAATGCACACGTAAGGGATGACAACTGTATTTTATAGTTTTAAATTGTTAATTTTTTTTTAAAGTAGAGTGAGGGAATTGAAAGCTTAAACGTTGATATAAGATTTAAAGACTAAAATTTATTTTAGTTTATATATTATATTAAATATAAAAAGTATAATTTATCTAAAAAATAATATTAAAAAAAAAACCTACTGACCACCAAACGCGTCTCATGTATCCCTATTTATCCACTCCCACTCCTTCCAACTCTTTCCCACAAAGATTTCTACTTTCTTCACATTCACTCTCACATTTACGCCATGGATTTCTTCTCCAACTTAGCGAAATCCGATGAATCCAAGCCCAGCGACACCGATCAGCACCAGAAACCATCCAACTTCGACCTATTCAACAGCGCCAAGCTGGTAGCGGAGGCGGCGCAAGCCCAGTTAGGCAATGAACCTGAGAAGTACGACAAGGGAAAGGTCGCCGCCGCCGCCGCCGATCTACTCGGAGGTGCATCGGATTACGGGAAGCTGGATGAGACCAAAGGAGTTGGGAAGTACGTTGACCAGGCTGAGGATTACCTCCGCCAGTACGGCACTTCACACTGCACCACCACGGCTACAACCACTACCACTGTCGCTGGTTCAGGAGAAGAGAAGACCACTACAGTCGCCGCATCCACAACTGTCACCACAGAACCTGTGAAGCAGTCTACGGAGAGCGACGCAGGGGACCACATCAAGAAAGCGGAAGGTTTCTTGAACAAGCCCTCTGGCGAAGGAGAAACCGGAGGTTCTGCGGACTTCATGAATTTGGCTGGAGATTTCTTGAACAAGCATTCTGGCGGCGGCGGCGGCGGCGAGGAAGGCGGCGCTTCAGGGTTCATGAAGCTGGCCGGAGATTTCATGAAGAAATAAGCCCGCCCTTTGTGCATGTGTCGTGTTGCCACGTTTCGGTGCATGTTGCGTAGTAGTCCCCACGTGTTTAACCCTTTTAACTTGATTCGGAACCTAAAGATGCGTTGGGTGTTCCTTTTTCTGTACTTTAGTTTTTGGGCTTTTAAAGCTGCAATAATTGATATGATAACATATATCGTGTGAGAAATATCATTGAAGTTAATTTATATGAATACATGCTTTAAAAAGAGGAAATTTGGCCAAAATTTTTGTATTGGAAAATTTGTAATTT
The DNA here is from genome assembly GCF_012295235.1 of Primulina huaijiensis. Taxonomy (NCBI): domain Eukaryota; kingdom Viridiplantae; phylum Streptophyta; class Magnoliopsida; order Lamiales; family Gesneriaceae; genus Primulina; species Primulina huaijiensis. The sequence goes on from NC_133312.1 coordinate 22,213,523, forward strand.
TGAACGTTTGTCGCTTTACCAAAAGCTATGATAGTGGTAATGATGTAGCTCAAATAATTTAAACTGCACAGTAGTTCAAACACCACGGTATCATTCTTCTAAAAGAGACAATTATTGCTCCTAACAATCTCCCTCCCAATAATTGTATTTTTTTTATTAATCAATGAGAATCAAACCGGTGACCTTGGCTCTGATATCAATTGTAGGACCGAGCGCTTGTCGCTTTACCAAAAGCTATAGCTGGTGGTAATGGTGCAACTCAAATATTTTAAACCGCACAGTAGCTCAAGCAACACGATACGATCGCTTTTCTAGTAAGGACAATCATTGCATCCAACATTGTAATTTATCAATATTTGGTTTTTATCCATTAACTTAGATTTATTTTTTGTTTTGGTTTTTTTGGCCTAAAGCCGATAACTCCTTCGAATATTGTTTATCTGACATCGATTTTCTTTTTACACACATTAAAATAAATATAAACAAATATAAAAGAGAAAAATAAAGTGAAACGACACCCGATATTTCAAAATGAGAAAAAAAACTTATTGTTTTCCTTTACTTTTACTTAAATATATTTAAATGTGTATAATATATGTTTTATTTTTGTTATATAACCTATATAAGAGAATATCGGTTCCAAATAAACAATATTTTATTGATTTATTGGTTTTGGATAAAAATTGATTAAAGCGAAAAAAATATAAGTTAATAGATGAAAACCAAATATTAACAAGTTATATGACTATAATAACAAACTGACCAAATTATAAGACTAAAATTATATATAAAAAAATTTTTGTAATTGCTAAATATGACCTTACATGATTTTTTATAATATATCAAAAAATAAACAAGACAATTATTTATAAATGAAAATAGAGAATAAATATGTTAAAATATTTGCAATTAGTATAACTTCATAAATTTTAATATATTTAATTTATTGTAATTAAAATTCACTCTCATACATATGAATTCTAAATTTTAATTAAAATTATGATTTAGATTAATTAAAATTATAGAAAATAATTACATATTAGATGTTATATAATAATTAATAAAAACTAAATTTTAGTTATTTAACATAATTATTATTTTCAATTTAAAAAATTATAATTATTTTGTTATGTAATAAAATCACCCGTGTTTGAATCTTGAATTTATTGATTGGTATCACCTCTGCTGTCTCGGTTCTTGTTATTTATTTTGTTGATTGTTCTCGCTGATTTCCCTTTTTTCCTCCTTGAGTAGGGTGATTTTAGGTCTATTATGAAGAAAACTAATGATGATGATGATGATGATGATGATGATGATGATGATGATGATGATGATGATGAAGAAAGTGATTTCAGTTCCACACGGTAATATTTTTAAGAATTATATATATCATCGAATTTATATTTTTCATTTCTACTGATTGAGTAAAATAAACGATTATTTAACCATTTGGATTTTGACTATGAAAAATAGAAATATAATTTCTATTCGGAGTACAATAAAAAAGAAGAAAAAAGAACATTTTCAAAAGAAAAAAGAACAGGACAGAAGAGAACAAGTATAACTAAGATTCAGTTTCATCCTCCTCCTCTGGATCGTTCTCAAGCCTTATCTTGTGACGAACTTAGCAAACTACCAAATTTTCCATCTGAAAAAAAGAAAGAATGGGATGAAAAGTTACCAAAAAGTTTGTTTCATGTATATTGATTTCTTTTGGTTTTTCATTTGCAACAAGTTTGATGGTCGATAAACAATCAGTTAAATACGGAACAACATTTGTATTGATTGAGATATAGATTAAGGTCATATCTGCATGTTGGAACGAGCTGTGAACGGACTGAAGAGGACCGTGAAGGCTCATGTCCATGAAGAGGTGACGAAGGGTCACTAGTGAAATGGACCCGGTCCGAAACTGTACCATGGTTAACGATCTGGTTAACCGGTAAATGGTTTCACTAACTGATACTCACAGCAAATTTAAGGTCCGACTCCAGCAACTGTCACTAGTCCAGACGCAGGTTTCGAAATTATCCTGAGCTTGAAATCACGAATAAGACCGTTAGAAGGGGGCCAGGAGGGTGTCCTGGCGTAGCCCCTCCGACGCTCAAGTCAGAGACTGAGGATATATGAGGAGAATAGTTAAGGATGCTGCTGAAAACAATATAGTGAATGAATTAAACACTCAAACCTGATATTTATAGGAGAATACATGAGCCCTTGATGGTCCTGTTTTCCATTTGGACTAGGGATGAGCCATGGGTAGTGGGCCCATCCATAGAGTATCACTAACCATAACCTTTAAGTTGGGTTGTGGTTTTTCAACCCTTGAACAAGCGATTCAGACCTTGGATGCTGAACTTAAAATGCTCAAAACTCCAAGATTTTCCCAAGACCATCCAGGTAAATGCTTACTTCTTTGTTGGTTGTTACAATGACATCGGGGTTGCATCTGTGTACTCAACAATCTTCCAATAGGCTATTTGATTTCAATCGATGGGATCCTTCCATTGGAGAACAAGAACTTGTTCTTGAATCCAACGATTTCATTCTCTCAACAAGTGGGGACGTTCTCTTTTGAAATTATCCAATTCCTACTTGGTGTTGCTCTTGCCAAAGTTCTTTGATCCGAGTTTCTTTGCGTGAAAAAGTACCTTTCTTTCTTTCTTTTCGACATCAATTATCTACAAAAGATGATCATATCCATCTTCCAAATGTATTCAAAAATACCAACCAATCTTACCCAAATTAAAAATATGTAAAACCAATGAAACCAGATGCATGATTTAAACAAACACAAGCTATCTCCAAACAAACTCACCCAATGGAAGTTGGAGGGGATCATTTTTGTAGACATCAAGACTCCCAATCAGATTGGTAGGCAAAGGGTCACCCTTCAACCAGGAATCAAATAGTACTCGTATAACTCCAACTCCTTCGGATGAATCAAAACCCCAGAGGCAAATCCAGTTCTTGGGTTTCCCCCATGACCAATGAATTCAAGACACTTATATTTTGCTAATGGGGAAGGAAACTTTAATTTTTTTAGATTTAAATAATGTTGAAGAGCATATTAATAGGGAATTTGTTTGAGTTCTCTTTCTACTAGGACTTGTTTGAGTTATAATAGAACTAGGACTTGTTATTGTAAAAGGAAAACGAGATAAATAAATATTAATAAATGCAAATCAAAACATTGCACGCTTTATTCCAAAAGATTAGAATATAATACTATATAACTTTTGCTTGCCTTGCAGGCTAGGAAAACGACATGACAAGGCTGTGACATATAATAATTTAAGGGAAAAAGTAGAATACGATACATGATTATACAATTATTTATATAATGTAAAAAAATATAATAAACTAAATTGCAAATCGATATATGCCATATTTTTAAAAGTTTTGAAATATCATCAACCACATTAAGATATTATTCGATCATGTCAAAAATAATAACCAAAATTTTGTTTTTTGTTTTAATATTTTTCGTCCGTCAAAACGAGTCGAACTTATCATGTCAGTCCACCCCGTCATGAAAAATAGGTGAATTGAGTTACAGTTTTAGTGGTCCGTTTGAAGACGTGCCGAAACGGGCCATGTCGTTTGAGCCGCAAGTTGAAAGGAGACGAACCGGCATGTCAAATTTTTTTAAAAAATATTTTAAGTTTTATTATTTCAAAGATCAGTGTATGGTTTATGAGTTTTAACATGATTTATGTATTTTATAATTTTTTCAAAGATTTATATTGTTTATAAAGAGATGGCGTGAATACTTTTGTTAAGACTTTTTTAATATTTTTAAATTGTCTTTACATTAATATATTAATAAAATGTTAAATTTTTAATGTAAAATGTCTATAGCTAAGTGGATAGGACATCTATTTAACATAACATTACATTTCATATATTTTGTGTTTTCTCTTTTTTTTTAATTCACTATTTCGAAATTACAGCTCATTCTATAATTAATTTTCGCGATCATGGTATGTCTCTCTCTTGTAAATATAATCAAATCAATTTTTAATATGTGATAATTTCAAAATGAATATGATCAGTAGCTAATTTTTATAATTATGATATTAATTTTATTTTAATATAAATCAAATTAATAAAAAACTGTACAATCACACAACGTATGCAAAAAGACGCTAGTTATATATAATGATTTATGCATTCGTTATGGTTGAATTTCGAATTTCTATATTATCTATAATGATATATGTATATTTTAAAAATTTTGACAGATTGGTCCACTTAATCCGCATCCGTGACGGGTTAGATTGAGGTTTTCCCAACCCGTCAATATGAGTGAGCGCCCTGCCTCGCCCCGTTTATGGTCGGGCGGGATGAGGTGGAGCGGTCCTTTTGACATAACTAGTATCAATCATGTCATCAGTTTTTTTTTATTTTTTCAGAGAATTTATGATTATATTCGAAATACGAGTGCATCATAGTTTGCGATACATGAATAAAGGCTTGCATAGTTTATTTTTTAATTTCGTTTATTTTTTGTTGTTGGATCTATAACTTGAAAATTTATGGATTTATTCTTTACATTTGTATGTTTATGTATTAATTAATATATTAATTATTTGATATAATTATGTTGTGTACTAACCGTATAAATATATGTATTATTTTATATAAAATGATATTTATTATTGAATATATAATTTTGATGTATTTGATTAATTAAAGTAAATATAATAATTTGTAGGGCGACAGAGAATTCCAGCTTTGAAAATAACCGAGACAAGATTTTGTCTCTTTTCTGAAAGTGCGAGCCTACGCAATTGGATCCAATTCACGCATCTCTATATAATTCCAAGCATTATATATATAATATAATATGTATGTATGTTTTCTTCCCAATTATAGAGAATCCACGCTTCGAGAAGCTGCACCTTTTTCCCTCTAAACGTCAATGGCGAATCCAAGCTACGCTTAACCATCTACGCTCAACACACTTCAACTGCTGGTAAGCAAAAGCCCTAATTATGAAATTTTTTCTATTTTGTGATATCGCTGGGTGTGGTGTTGTAATGTGTCTTGGATCTGATCTGAGTTTGAGATCTGACTTCTGAGTGATTTTTTTGTACGTGAGATTTGCATTTTTTTCGAGTAGTACTGTTGACTTTCCTTGCATCTCGCCGATGTTTTGCAGGTTTGATTTGATCAGGTGGACGTTTTTGTTTCATTTGCCGATTGATTTATTTCAGGAAAGGAGTTTGCTTTGATAATTTGGATTCGGATTTGTTGTTGGAGAGAATTGTGGAGGATATATGATGCAGTGTGGCCGCTTATATATGTTAGTATTGGCTTGAGAGGCAGCTATTTGGGATCTTAATTTGGTTGCCCTGACCTAGGATTTGGTTTATTGCGTGGTTCAGCGGATGCTTTGGTGCGGATTTAGTCTGGTGCCAGCTGAGATAGTTTGGAGTCTGGACCATGTCATACACAACAAAAACTTTGACAATTGTCTACGTTTTTCGGAGTCTGATAGATTGATGTTGGAGCAATAGCTGTTACAGATCTTGTCTTTTGCGTGTATAGTTTGAAGAGGATTGCAGAAATTGGACATGAGAAGCTCTTGGTACAGCAAACTATCTTTGATTTTAGGCTCTAGACCGCCTATCAACTGGTTGCTTTTGACGGTAGTTGGTGTCTTTGTTTTGATCGCACTATTGGGATCTTCTTCTTCCTCCACTACTTTTGACTCGGTGACTGCCTCTGTGAGACGAGAAATTTATCTGAATTACAGAAGAGTGAAAGAACAAGCATTGAGCGACTATTTGGAATTAAAATATCTAGGACCTAACCATGTAAAGGATGTTGATTTTTGTGGCAAGGATAAAGAGAATTATGTGCCTTGCTACAATGTCTCTGCTAATTTACTAGCTGGTTTTAACGGTGGGGAGGAGTTTGACCGTCACTGTGAAATATCTCGTGATCAACAACATTGTCTGGTTCGGCCCCCTAAGGATTATAAGATTCCCTTGACTTGGCCAAGTGGTAGGGATGTTATATGGAGCGGGAATGTGAAGCTGACCAAGGACCAATTCCTCTCATCTGGAAGCATGACAAAAAGGTAGTTTCATCTCAACTGAAAATGCGGGATTCAACTCTCAAGTTATGTTGGATTATTTAGTGAGCACTAATATATTGCATTTGTTAATACCTCTTATGATGTAAACTCTAATGTTTTAATTTATTTCAGTATGATTTACCTTTGAAACTTCTATAGGCTGATGTTGCTGGAAGAGAATCAGATTTCTTTTCACTCTGATGATGAGGTGATTGTTGATGGTGTCAAAGATTATTCTCACATGATTGCTGAGATGATAGGATTGGGGAGTGATAGTGAATTTCATGAAGCTGGTGTAAGTTTACCGTACTGTGCATTGCTTTATTTCTTGCTTCCGTTTTGTTATCAGACTATACCAGGTTTTTTCTTTGTAAATGTAGGTATTTTTTATTAGAACTGTACCGGAAAGTATATTTAGTGTATAGTTTTTTGTTCTTTGCAGAATTGACATATATTCATCTTTTACATACGAAATATTTGCAGTTATTCATCTTTGATGACTTTTGTCCTTCTGAATTCTAGGTGCACAATGTACTAGATGTTGGCTGTGGGTTTGGTAGCTTGGACGCTCATTTACTCTCACTTAAGTTAATGGCTGTTTGCATCGCAGCATATGAATCATCTGGTAGCCAAGTGCAGCTAGCTCTTGAGAGAGGTCTCCCAGCAATCATCAGCAGCTTCATCTCAAGACAACTACCATTTCCATCCTTGTCATATGACATGGTCCACTGTACTCAGTGTGGAATTATCTGGGATGACAAAGGTATTTTTATAGTTTGGTATATTGATGCTAGCACCCATTCCTCTTTATGTTATGCATTATTCAGTTATACGTTTGCTAAGGATTGCCATCTGGGTTATTTTTAATATTCTTTTCTCAGCTATTTAATACTCTAAAAGAATGTAAATCTCAACTTAAGTGAGGATTGTTAAAAAAAGTTCTGTGGGTGAAGCAAAATATCAAGATATTATCATTTAGTTACAATACTGGGGGTTTATTTTTGAATTTTGATGGAGGGCTGTTTCAAGCCACATTTTAAACATTTTCTTAAAAAAGTTAATAGCAAAGATCTATGCTGATTAAACTTGATAAATCATTAATAAAGGTTCAATCTGATTGCTATAATCAGTTTATTTAATAGGGTCATGAATATGTTCAAAAAGGTAAATTTACATGTTACATGCATTCACTAGTTATGTTGGTCTCTTGGGAGGTCTCAACAGATGTTTCATGATCTCATAACAAGTCGATGATTAACGTGATCTGAATTGCATAGCATCTATTTAGCGAATGCGATAATGAAGATTTTGTCGAAGCTTTTCGAATAAATAGGAGTCGGTTTACTTTGTCTGAACGTACCTAACAAAATTGCGGGCTTGTATTTGATATTTTTTTGTGTAGGTAAAATGTAGTCTTTTTAACGACTAAATTTGCAATAATCTTTATCTTTTTCTATTGTAAGTATACATGTTCTATATAGTAAACTAAAAAAGTTTATTTTTTGCTTCCTGAACTAAGTTTATGGCAAATATTCCCCAAAATCGAAGATCTTGGTTATCTTATTTATGCATTGCAATCGCTTATTAATATTATTTTACTGTAGTTTTTCCTTCTTTTGTTGGTGGAAGAGGGGGGTGGGGGTGGGGTCAAGTTATGGGTAAAAGCGGTTGGTGTGATACTTTAGTTATAGAGATGGTTTCAAAAAACTAATTTTTTTGTTCGACTGCGTCCACTTATGAGTTTTGTCTGGTAGATGGGATGTTTCTGATTGAAGTTGACAGAGTACTCAAACCTGGAGGTTACTTTGTTTTAACATCGCCCACAAGCAGGCATCAAGGAAGTGCCGTTGGCTCAAAGAAAGGAAGTTATACAACTCCTTTCGAAGAATTCACCCAGAAACTTTGTTGGAATCTTTTGGCAGAGCAAGAGGAGACTTTCATCTGGCAGAAAACTGCAGATACTCAATGCTACACTTCTAGGTGAGATCCATTTCTTCTTCTTGATCTTTCCACCTGCTCTCATTCTATCAAAATTTCCTCTTATGCTTTTGCTTCTTAATTTTAGGAAGCAGGACAGCATTCCTCTTTGTAATGGAGAGGATGGCCAATCATATTACAGACCACTTGCACAGTGTATAAGTGGTACTACCAGCAAGCATTGGATCCCAATTAAGAAGAGATTTTCTGGATCTCTGAGCTCTGCTGAACTTGAAGTTCACAGTAAGTGGTAGTATTTGAATTCCATATGGGGTGCATGACTATATTAGTTTGGCTCACCACCCACTTCTTGCAAACAATCAGTTTATCATTCTATCTGCTTATAGGAATTATTCCTGAAGATTTCTCTGAGAATTTGGAGTTCTGGAGATCTACTTTAAGAAATTATTGGTCATTGCTTTCCCCCTTGATTTTCTCTGACCATCCAAAGAGGCCTGGTGATGAAGATCCAATGCCTCCTTACAATATGGTTAGGAATGTGATGGACATGAGTGCTCATTATGGAGGCTTCAATGCCGCCCTAGTGGAAGCCAGGAAGTCTGCGTGGGTGATGAATGTTGTGCCCATAGGCGAACCTAATACACTTCCTTTGATTTTTGATCAAGGTTTTACCGGTGTCTTCCATAACTGGTATGATATTAGTTCTGAAATTGCCTTCACTGCTTTTTATTTTGGAAATACAAATTAAATAATTGGCTTCCTATCGAACTTTATTTCATGTTTCTGTCTTGCATTTTCTTTTGACATCATGTGTCTTAACTTGGAATTGTATGTTCTATTATCGAATGAAGTTTTATAGAACATCATCTTCTCTATTAGTAAATGCTCAGCAAGGTTGATTTTTGAAGTTGTGGTGGGGTGGAAATTTTGGTACTCGGTATGTCGAATCCCTTCACAATTGGTAAAATACAGAGTCTATTCTCCACAACTTCGATAAACCCAAATTGAGAATCTCCTTCCTTTTAAGGAAAAATATTCTCTAAGCGACAGTTTGAATGTCACTACACTCAGGAACTATTCTTAACCCGATTATATTTCAGTGTGATGTTCTTCTTTGTTTGTTCAATCTCTTAAAGTCAGATGCTAAGTCTATAATGGAAATTATTACTTCAATTGAGCTTCCTGTCTCCCACTTAAGTTTCTTTCTGCTTGAAGTATAGCTACTTTCTGTTTTCTGCAATCATGTTCATCGAGCGTTCAGTTACATTTCTTACATACAGGTGTGAACCTTTCCCTACTTACCCCAGAACATATGACATGCTTCACGCCAATGGACTCTTTTCCCACCTTGCTTCAGAAAGGTGCAGTGTGGTTGATTTAATTTTTGAGATGGACCGTATTCTCCGGCCTGAGGTACTGTTCAAGACACTGGCTTTTAAACTTTGTTTTCATGATCATATCCTATTCTTGATTAAAGCTCATGATCGTTTTTTTGAAATGCCCATCGGTGCTCTATAGATAGTCTCTGCTCTCAAATTTGATATTCATGACTGGTCTTGTTGGCAGGGATGGGTTATTATTTCTGATAAGATTGGTCCTATAGAGAGTGCACGTAACCTTGTTACCCAACTCAATTGGGAAGCTCGGGTGATTGATCTTCAAAATGGCAGTGACCAAAGGTTACTAGTATGCCAGAAACCATTTCTGAGAAAATGATCCAAGTTTCAAAAGTTCTCAGTTCTCATAATCCGCAACGCAATCCAGTATTTTTAAATCTGGTAAATCTTTCACATGTTGGATATAGGGCCGATCAATCGTTCTGTGTATAAGTTTTCTATGCATTTCAATCTCAAGAGTTTTCGTAACAAATGCAACCTCATGATTTCCTACACGAATTATGTCTTTAAGAAGATGGCTTCAGAAATTTTGGACATTGTAGATTAGATGAACGTCTGCTGAGAAGTAGCCTGTTCAAGAAAAAGAAGATTTTATTTTCCACTTCCAAAAGTGAAGAGTATCAATTCTTTGAACCACTTGATCTTTTTTATTTTCATAATCATTTGATTGATTTTTGTAATGAATTCTATTTCTGCTTAAACGCTGCTGTTTTTGGACTATTTGGTGGGTGCAACTGCAAGTCACAGAGTGAGAGAGAGATATTATATGAAGGCCACAACTCAAAAGTATAGTAGATTCTTCAGTTGCTATTCATTTGTTGTCATACCTTAGGACCTTTGGTTTATGAAAATATATATTATTACAATTGGCTTGACATGTATCTCCGATTCAAAGAGTAGAGAAGGGAACATTTAATCTTCTCACACGATATGCTCTTGATTTTGATCACCAAGAGGTAGTAAATGTCCGGGTGGCCTGATGCCCTGACATTTGAGGGCCGCTAGTCAATTTTTAAAATTAAGTTAGAAGTAAAAAAATTAAATTGCTTAATGTTTGTATGTAGTTTTTTTTTCTTTTAAAAGGAGGAATTTTTAATGTAGTTTTAAAGATGATATTTAACGTTAAATCAGACTAAATTAGAAAGTTTTTTGGCAATGCCGTGCTGTGCATTCATCAAATTTTCATTTCTTGACGTATAATTTTACCGGTAATTCATGTCACACGATTTGTGTAGATTAAATTCGAATATAAAATGCAATATATGTATAATAAATCCGTGTGAAATAAAATTATGCTAGAATAAGTTTTTAAATCAAACTTAATGTTTGGATCTCAATTTCGTATGTGTTGTTTTCAAGGTAATTTGGGAAAATTATGTTTTTGAAAGAAGAATTGGTATGAAGAATTTAGTTAGCATTACGATCCAAATCTTTATAATATAATCGTAATATAGATACGCGTAAACCAGTGATCTTATTTGGCTTGCCTTATAGGGCTTATGCATGTATTTCTTCTAAAATGCAAGATTAATTACAATTTAATGAACCCTGGACAGAAATCCTTCGCCGTACTTAAAACTTAAAATTAGCTCAATTTAAATTGTCCTCGCATTCTATAGCTCGTGGGTAGGATGGTATGTATATATGTGACTCTTCAGCTTCCATTTGAAGTTAGCTCGCGTATTCCTACTTTAATGTACAAGTTTTCTGCTTCACTTCGTAAAACCAATTTCCGAATTAAAACCCAAATTTGGAAGCGAAAAACAGTGAATTTTGGCGAGAGGCCTCCACGAATATAACCATAGAACATCAGATGATAATACAATGCTGGTGCATACAGCGAACGCATGATATATTAACAACAGCCCAACCAAAAAAATGTTAGTCTAATTTATCAGATTCAGGATTCTTCCTTTACGAAATAACTTTGCGGCAAGCGGAACTCTTCTTCCTGAGTCAGAAACTCGGTATCTTCATCATCTGGTTTCTGAATGCGACAATAAGGAAACCAGATGTAACGATATTACGAATTGTTGTTAAGTTTGAAGCCAATATAAATCATTCAAAGTCTAAAGGAAAAGAATGTTGATTTCTGATAAACTCAAAATGTAACTATCCCTGTCAAGGAAAAATATACACAATCATACATTTTGTGTCTGCTTCAATTATTTACATTCTTGTTGCTGAACTTCTTAAGGATCAACTGTGGTTTAAAATTGTGTCCCAATCTGAAATCTATTGCCTATTCACAAATGCAATAGCTCAGCAGAAATGAGGTTAGAGTAAAACAACAGCCTCGGTACTATATGATCTACATGCTGTATAATACAAAAAAAAAAAAAACCCTGTAGCTGTAAATAGGGGTGGGCTTGGGTTTCGGGTAGTTCAGGTCGGGTACTCGATTTTTTCGGGTATTGTTTTTACTACTCGACTCGACTATGGTAACCACTCGACTCGACTATGGTAACCACCCGACTAGTCGGGTATCCGATAGTGTTGGGTTCGGGTATTCATTTTTTTTAAAAAAAAAAACTTAGCTTTTCTTATTTTGTGGCTATAGAAAAACCTATAATGAAAAAATAAGCTTATCAAAATAATTGTCTAATTTCTCCATCAAATTAAACAAGAAAAATTCATATTTGAAACTATTTAAAATAAGAGGTAATAATTAACAAATATTTTTTTCAGAAAAAAATATGTAAATTGTGACATCGAACGGACTAATTAGAAACAGATACATACTTCTCTGACCCTGCTTCATTTGAATTTCTATTTAAACTGCATTTAGCTTTGTGGGTTTTCTATATTTGATCAGTGCTTCAATTCGGTTATAGTCAGTAGGGAGGAGGCATGAAACAATTGTCATCTATGTTCAATGGCCATGCAAGGTCACTTAAGATTAAAAAAAACAGACATGCACTATTTCTGTGTCATTCAAGACTAAATCTATATTAAAAAAAATAAAATAAAAAATAATTCGGGTTTTCGGGTACCGGATCGGGTAGTTAGGCTAGACATTTTCTACCCAAACCCGACGAATTACCTGATTTACCCGATCGAGTTCGGGTAACCCGATCCGATTACCCACCCCTAGCTGTAAAGCTACTAGGATACAAATATATAATTATGATATCCTATTTGGGTAAAGATAAATCTAATTCTTCAATCCCAACTTCTTGGACTCCAGACTCATTTGCATTCTTGTATCTCATCTACTTTATCATGTTTGAGCGTCGAGTAAAACCCAGAAAAGTTTCATACAAATAAATTTAAAAACAGCACTTAATTTGACTTTTCGGTATATCTTTTTTTTGTGTACATAAATAGTTGAAGAGTGGAGGAGGAAGGAACATACCACCACTTCCAAGTTGTAAAAGCGATCGAGCAACTTAAGTACATCTTCTGCAGTAAAGGGTCGATTGAAACTGCAAGTTGTAATATCAAACCTTCAACATGATGATCAAGGTAAGAGCAAAAGGAAAGCCAAGATGGCATAACATAACCTTCTGCGCATATACTCTGTTAGACCGTAAAGTACGAAGTGCCTATGCACACCTGTTATACACAATAAATATTTTATCAGAAACTACTATTAAATAAAATAAATACTTCCAAAATCTACACAGCTTTTATGCTAAGATTTTTTTCAATTGTAAGAATTATCGCTGAAAAATTATGCTTAAAGAGGGAAAATTGGCCAAATTCGCAAAGTATAAACTATTCTCACTAATTTAACATTTGAATAATTTATTCAATATGAATAAACAACCAAATTACAAAATGTATTTAATTTTGGAGGTTTAACCTATGTAGTATCTTTGGTAAACCAAGTTGGCACACCACTAATGGTTAATTCCAGCTCGTAAGAGATGATAAAAATAGGGTAACTTGAAAAAACAACCAATGTGCTTCTCTAAAATCTGCTAAAACTCCCCTTGAAAAAAAGATCAATATGCTAAAATTTACTCTATTTTCAATTTGAAAATGAAATCCCCTACGAAAAAATAACGAGCTAAATACTCCAGTGCTGTTAAATTTGTAGATAAAGCCTTCCTTCAAAAAATTAATAAGCTAAAAACCCTCAATGTAAATACTCCAGTGCTGTTAAATTTGTCGATAAAGCCTTCCTTCAAAAAATTTATAAGCTAAAAAACCTCAATGTAGTTAACTCCCACGCTGACAATTTTTGTGGTGAACGCGTCCTTTGAGCGGTCATATATAAAATAATGCTGAAAGTGCCCTATTCAAAAACAGTATTTTGAACATAATAAAAACATAAATGGTTTTTTGCCTTGTTTTATAGCATCTTAAAAATTTCAAATATTGTTTTCAACTTTAAACACTAAAGTTTTCCATATAATTTCACCTACAGGTGCTTACCGTTGATGACAAAAAAATTGTTGTCTTGAGATTTTTACCTGTAAATTTCACAACACATAAATTTTTAGCTCATTATATTTTTACACGGGGTCGTAGCTGGCTACAGCGTACAGATATAAAAAAAAACACCGGGGTTTGAGCTCTTTCAGAAAATTATTTCACACCAAATGGGAAACACTATTTAAACTAAAATAAATTTCACGACAAGCAGCCATTTCATCTAGAAGTTCTTAATCACCTGAACAAATTGAAGATCAATCATCCACGATCGAATCAAAATTTACAGATATGTAACACAGAATTCAAAATTTAAGCAACGAAAAAAAATAAAGAAGAAATTAAAACACACCTCGTAGTTTAGCGGGAGGATAGATTTCCAGAGCTTCTAATAATCTCAGCTCCAATTCTACCTCTGTATTCTCCTGAAAATCAATAGATCACAATAACGAACTGAAATTTTTAGTTTTTACGCGCGGATAATGAAAATATAAGCACCTTGCGAAGTGCGGAGCTAGAAATTTTGCAAGGAGAATGTACGGAGAGCCCATCTTGTTCTTCCTGTTCCTCGTCCCCTTCCTCTCCCTCGTCCTCTTCCTCTTCCTCTTCCTTTTCCACTACCTCTACCTCTACCTCTACCTCTACCTCTTCTTCTTTCTTTACTTCCTTCTTAGATCTACCATTAGCGATTTGCCCCATCCCCCACCCCCACAAAAGATTTCAATAATAAAATTCTATCTCAGATTGGATTTCGTTTGATAGCATTGGAGTGAAGTCGATTGGTTGATTTGAACTTGTTTTAATTTGGGATTTCGAGGTTTAAATTAGGGTTTTTACAGTTTTGTCAAGTGATCACAGTTGAGACTGCCGTGAAATGATTATGGATGGGCCGAAATCTGAATTCCGAACTGGGCTCAACTACTATTTTTTAAAATTTAATAAAAATAGAATTCTTGGTTTTTGAATTTCTACTTTAATTTCTAATCAAAATTTTTTTAAAAAAAAAAATCAATTGAATTTAAACCGCATTATCATATTCACATGGATAGCCTTTTAGCTTTTACCAATTCAACACTCTTGTTTAGAGAAATTGAATATTTTAACTCATTTCAAAGTCATAATTTTAAAAATAGCCTTCTTTACTAAATATTTTTCCATCAGTGACGGTTCGAGTCCACCATAACCCTGTGACATTTCATCAATTCCCAATAATTAGATCCTAGAACTTGGATTTATTTGATAAGTTTGTATGGTTTCCAAAAACTCAGCAAAAGAATTATTTCAACAATCAGCAAGAACACATAAATATATACATTGTAATACATACAAATAAAAAAATTCAAACATATTTCAACTTCAAAATATTCTTGTCGAAGTCAATATATCGCGAGTCTTTCACTCATAAATACATAAAAATAAAAGAATTCACATATATTTCAACTTTAAAAAAGTCACACATATTTCAATTGTAATAAATCGCAAATCATCCAATTATTTCAATTTAAAAATATTCTTAATTTTAAAAAACTTAAAATTATGGAAAAATCATTATAATAATCAAGTTAAATTTTTTTAAAAATAAAAATAAAAATTAGAAAATTTTATTGGAGTCAATATATTCAACAATTTGATAGAAACAAAACTGTTTGTCAAATATCTATGCATATATATTAATATAAACAAAAAATCAATCATTATTTGTGTAAAAAATTAGGTGGACAAAAAAAAAAATTCATACATTTTTTAAGAATTAGAATTGATGCGCTTCAAAGCTCCTATCGCATGGAATTGATAAGAGAAGAAAAGAGATTGAGATAGGAATTGATGGCGAGTAAGGTTTAAAGGATATATTTGTAATTTGATATAATAAAAAGATTATTTTGATATATTACTTTAATTGAAAGTTAAAATTGATTATAGTAATTTGATGAAGTCTATTTAAGAAAATCTCTGTTTTTTTATATAGTAAAATTTGTATTATCAGAAACCAACTAGCAAAATTCCCAATCACCCAAACAAAAGGTAAGAAGAAATAACAAAACAAGCTAGTGAATGTCAGACCGCATTGGCCGATCACAAGACATGGGTAAGTGCCGAGGGGAATGCTTAGTCCAGTATTTCCTTGATTTCCCCTGCAATGGTGCAACATAGCTAAGATCCTCCTCTGACTGCGTGAATTCTTGCATGGCCTGAGGAGTCCGATGTTATGTGGTGAACCTGTAGTTTGGCGCCCCTTGTTAATCTGATACTATACTTGATCGCAACAAGCTCGGCGTAGACAACCGATGGGGGTTTATGGATCTCTTTTCCAAATGCAAACTTAGGTTGTCCTTCACGGTTCCTTACCACTCCTCCAACTACGTAGCTGTTGGTGATAACATTGTAACTTGTAAGCAGCATCAACATCCAATCTTAATTGGTACATTGGTGGTGCTATCCATCTCCACGGGGGTCGGGGAGGGACGGGTGGTGCTCTTGCCCGATTTTTTTTGAGAGTGAAAGTCGAGCTGCATGGAATTCTCTCAGTGATGGCTCACTCCACTCTGTATTAATTAATGTTCCTGTCCCTTTCCCCTCTGTCATGCACCAGTTTCAGCCTCTCGGTCCATATTGCATAGGTGTGCATAGCGAAAAATTCGAAATCCTTCGTGTTCAGTTTGTCTTTCATCCACGTGAATATATCAAATGAGTGTCTAAGGATATTACATGTTTCAAGATTGTCCAGAATCGACTGACTAGGTGATAGTTCAAGTGATTGTGAGAAACAGGCTTTAGTGTACCCATCGAGTGTCAAAAGTGGTAATGTGCTCGCCATTCTCCACATACCAGAACAACTCTTTTGTTAAGATTCAATTCGAATCATCATAAATCTCCATTGATGGAGATAATCAATTGATTGAAGATAATATCTCAAGGAGAGCTTTTTACGGAAGAAAAAATTGAAAGAAGAAGAAGAACTTCTGTATATGGAACTTAAGTCTAACAAGAGTTCTTAATTGCTATTGTACAGCTGTTGTTGACTAACTAACTCTATCACATAGCTCAAGCTATATATCTAACACCTTTCGTGGCCTCCATCGGATCTTGGTGCCGGAAATACCTTGATTTAAGAACACAGGCCAGCAGTGAATCCAGATTGATTATGATTCGCCAAATTTGTTTAGCTAGAAGCGCTTGATTGAAGGTTTCAAGATGGCGGAATCCCATCCCTCCCTTACACTTTGGCTTACGAAGAGCTTTCCAAGTTTTTCAATGCATCCTTTTTTCCCGTCATCCATCCCCTACCAGAAATTAGAGCATTTTTTCTCAATCTCCTCACAAGTTGATTTCGGAATGCGGAAGCAAGACATTGCATAAGTAGGCATCGACTGCGCGGATTTAATTAGTGTCTCTTTTGTCCCGACGGAAGAGGTTTTCCCTCCCCACCCTGCATCCGTTTCACCACCTTTTCCACAAGGTATCTGAACTGAAGTTTCTTGTTTCTGACAGAGGAGATAGGTATATATCTACTTCCCATATCCATAGTTAAGTTGTCAGTTTTTATTTACTTTCTTTACACTATTTTCAATTATATTCAGGATTGGCTGTTAGAAAAACCAAAATCCAACTAGGAATTGCAGAGTGATAGTCAAGCTTAAGACAGCTCTTTCAACCAACAAGACCATTGTTTTGGAATTCAACTCTCTTAAATAGTCTTATTAATGGACTTGAGCTCCAAAAGGCAACATGGGAAAAACTAGCCGTAAGCTATTGATTGGTGATTGAAAGTCATCATAAGTAGAATGCTGTTGGGCAATGTTTTTTGTCGCAAATTAATCAACTTCACAATGAAGAATAGAAATGATACTTAAAATAAAGAGATTCTGACTTACTACATTATTTTTCCAAGTTGTGCTTTTGCTAAGAGACTTCCCTAACTGTCTCGGTTCGAAAAATTTTCCTCTTCTGCAGTTTTGTTTCCGCTGTTCATCTTGTAGTTGGAGTGTCTTACTGTCTGGTTAGATGGGCTGTTGGGCTACCGAAACATGCAGTGAGTTTCATCCTTTTACCTAGACCAAAAAATTTGAACATTTCATAAATAAGGTTTCTTTGTTCAATTCAAGTTTATGACTTTCACAAGAGCAGTCAGTTGACAAGGAAATATTGGGGATCCTTGCTCCGGTAGCATTCTGTCACGCTCTTGGATGTCTCATTTGCAGGTGTTGCTGTGTCTTTCACACATACCCCAACGTTCCGTTTGATATATGTGATGTGATAAATAAATTATTAGTAATTAGATGGATTATAAAATGAAATATATGGATAAATAATATGGTCGGATAAAATATATGATGTTTGGTGTAATTTTAACATTATAGATTAATTTTGTGTATTAACATGAAATGACTAAAGTATCCCCATTGTATACATTATAATTACCTAACCTAAATATAATAAATAAATAATAATATTAAAAAGAAATAAATAAGTAGGTAATTTTAAAAAAATATTAAAAATTCATTTTTATTAATTTGTAAACTTTATTTTTTATTATATATTTATTATTCTCATTAATTATTATGATATTATTAATTTAATCAATAATTTAATTCCTATAATTTCTTTCAATTTTATAATTAATTTAATTGTATATATTATTATTAATTTAACTCTTACTAACCATTATTTTTATTAATCAATAATTTAATTCCTATAATTTTTTTCTATTTTATAATTAAGAAATAAGGGGAGAAAAATGTAATTTTTTGAGTTTTGATAGTCTATTCCACTTGATTTGTTAGATTGCTAATCAAATAGTTATCCACAAAATTGGGTCTTAAACAAGGTCAAAATGATTATTAAAATATCTTAAAATTTTAACCAAAAATTGGATCAGTGTTTGACTATTCATCTATCATTGTTTAATCCATTCAACCAGACACATCCTAAAGGTAAGAATATGAGGCATTGTTTGGTGAGTAATTGATTTTTAATCATTCACTTATCGTGTGTTTGATGTGCATGATTAAGATTGTAATAGACTCGTTCAACCCACACCTGGCCCGCACTGTATGCATTATTATCGTCTTGTTGATGGTTATATATTCTTTTGGATATTAGAGATGATGTTTGATTAATTTAAATTTTTCTTTAATATTCTAAAGTTTAAAATAATTATAAATTCAAAAAATTTAATAATATTTAAATATAATTTTTAATTTGACTAATATTTTAAATAATTTAATTATTATTGATCATATTTTTATTATTATATTATTTTTAACCGTAATATTATAATTGTTATTAACTATTATTTAATATTCAAATTTGTATTAATATTTTAATTATTACAATAAATACATATTTATGTTATTATCAAATTTTAATTATTTTCTATAATATTAATCGATTTTTTAGTTTTTTCGTAAATTAAAATTAATGAAAATTTAATAATTAATATAATATTTTAATTTTATTTATAATTTTTTAAATCAATTAATTCTAGAAATTTTATTTATTTCTTCAATTATTTTAAGAATATATTACTAATTAATATAGGATGTGGACATTTTAGTAAATAATTAACAAAAATAATCAAGTAAGTTAAAATCATGTCAAACATCATATAATTTATTATAATGTTTTATTTATTCTTATTTTTATTTTATAATCATTCTTATTATATATCATGTATTTATCTTATCGTATGTTCATGATAGTACTAGTATATCAAGGCACTAGTGTCCGGATCAACTGAATAGAATCGATGATGTGTTCTTCCTTTAAATTCTTGATTTCTTCTGTAGTTTTGCAGTTTTACTTTTTAAAAATGACATATTCTTTTGTCAGAATAGACATGATCACGAGTTGGATATCACGTGTTTTTAAGTCAAATAGGGTCTTTTTTTTTAAAAGTTCAAATTGACCATGATTTTATTAACCCAAACACCACTTAAAGAACAGTTTATCAAATGTTCTTTTTATATTTTATTGACATAATATTACATAAAACACCTACGTAATTTTTTTCTTAAAAAAAATGAAAATTTTATATTTTGTGTAAAGATGAGTCCAAATGTAATCTTGAAGACGAAATTTAATATTCACGACAGGCAGTTTGGTGGGTTATTATTGAATATACATTGAACCACACCAGATATTAATTTTGCAAAGAGCAAAGTCTGGCCTAGCATGGGGGCCTCTCTTCTTTCATACAATAATTTAGTGGGCACTTTCACTTACAAAAATTCTTAGAAAAGCTAATTCTATGATATGTTTAACAAATTTAAATATTGATAAATACAAGACGAGGTAAAACATTTAAAATCACCCATCTCAAATTCACACCGAGCAGATCATGGATTCATTTGCATTAAGTCTCATGTCGCAATAAGTAAATAAACAATATGTGTGTCGTGTAACACGAGCATTGACCGGCGATGAAGACGATCACTCACCTGAAATTTAAATTTTCTTCTATCTTCAACCAACCAAACAAATTTTCATAGAGTATTTAATTAAGTTATTTTTTGGTGCAAGATGTCTTGAAACACTAAAATAACATAGTTGAAGTTAAAGAAGAGAGCAATTAAAAATAATTATGTACATCCAATTAAATTAAACAAGATGAAGAGTTAACTAACCCTTTCATCTTAACCAAGCTGGGTTAGGATTTGATCAAGCCGACGAGTTTATGACCGTTTGGGAATAAAAATAAGCTCGAGAAACACACATACACATGCATAGGATGGTGAAGTCGAGAGTACAGTACACGTAAAGCTTTTGGATTTTTATTAAACAAAAAATAAATAAATATATTTTTGGTTAATATTAGCTCATACTGTCGTTGTTAATTAACCAACATATAATAATAGTGTCCAAATGTAGGCATCATTCAGGGATATGCAAGAAAAGTCACTTACAGTGACACCAATAACTCCTTTCACTGCCAAAAAAATCCTCTCACCTTTCCCCCCCTTTCTGTCCTGTAGTTTTGTCCAAGTTGTCCATCTAGAGTGCATAGTTTTCTGTTCACCGGATTTTCTCTCAAATTCTTGAAGATCTTGAAAATAATGGCTGTTTTTGTAGTGTATTTATTGATTCTGTTTGCCATGGCTATTCATTCAGGTATTACTCTTGCTTTTTGTAGTGTATTTAGTAATCTGTACTGATACATTTTTGCCTTTCTTGAAGGGTTTGTAAAGATGTAATCTTTATGTACTTTCTTGGGCCTTTACTACAGTTTCCTGCCATTTTCTGATAAAATGTGTGCTTTTTGCTTCACAGATGCAGCTTATTGCGTTTGCAACAGTGGGTTGAATGATACAATTCTCCAGAAAAATATAGATTACGCTTGTGGAAGTGGAGCTGATTGTTCAGGAATACATCAAAATGGGGCTTGTTTTAACCCAAACACAGTCAAGGACCACTGCAATTATGCTGTTAACAGTTATTACCAGAGGAAGGGCCAAACTCCTGGGAGCTGTGATTTTTCAGGCACAGCCACAGTTACTGCAAATGCCCCTAGTAAGCCTCAATACATACATTCACAAAAGTGTCTTTTCTTTTTTAGCCATTGAAACCAAAGAAATACTCAACTTTTGTCCTATTGTTTGTGCTTTGTTGGTAATTTGCAGATGCTGTTACTGGATGTGTGTATCAATCTAATCCAAGGTTTGATGTTCTTTTCTTTATATATAGCAGTGTTGTATGTCGTTATATTCTTTTCATTATATCAAGAAATGTTGTTGAATGGGAATAGAAGGAAAGTATGCAGTGAAACTGGGACAAGTCATTCTGCATTCCAATGTAAAGATCTGAGCAACAACCATTGGAATCAATGGTGGTCCAAGACTGTTGATCCCAGCTGAGTCCTCGTCTCTATAGATGTTTAGCCCACTGTGTAGAATAGGGGTGCTTCGATGCTACCATATTGGCAGTGCCGAAAGTTAAAATCTTGTGTACCAAATATTGTGAAAACTTCAATAGAATCATGTGAGCTTTATTGATCAATATGTCCCTTTATTTGTCACCATTCTACATGTTCTGCATCTCAGATTATTAGAGGCATTGTTCATGACATGCCATATTTTAAAAGTATATTAAGTTGTATTATTCTTGTGCAAAGTAGAATTCTATTATTCTTTAACAAAGTAGGCTTACTAAATTAGACATTTTGGGTATTCAATATATCTTGATTCTACTCTATTCCTGTGCAGCAGCGGCGGAGGAACACCTACAACCATGAACGGCACCAACCCGGGTATGTTTCCAGGCTTAACAGTGCCTCCAGGTGGCTCCGGATTCGACAGCAAAGCTAGAAAGACGCCACTGTCTCGAAGCACTATGACCTCTATGCTATTACCATTCTTCTTTTCAACTTTCTTCCTTTATGGCTTGATGTGAATCTTAAGGAAAGACAAGATGATATAATTGGCACGAGGTTTAATCGCATTCCTCGTAAATTGAGGAAAAAAGACTTGGGGAAGATTAAATAGACCAAGTCTTAAATTATTTGTTTATTATTTAATGACATCTTCAGACCCTCATGTTTCATAGTTATGCTAATTGTTAAGCATTTTGTATTATTATTATTATTATTATTATTATTATTATTATTATTATTAATATTATTATTAACTATTAAGTGTGATATTGTTAGAGTAATTATACTCCATCTCAAAAATAGACCAAGTCTTTATCCAAGAACATTCATCTCCACAATATCATCCTCCTTTTATGAAAACAAAAAATGATTAAAAAATGCAAACATTATATTTGATTAGAAATATATATATAATTCATGAATTTTTTAATATAATTAAAATTGTATTTTATACAATCTAACATACATATAAATATACCACTTTCATTTGTGAATTTTCTTATTTGTCCTTGTTCATTTATTTAATTTAATTTAAGTTCGCAAACAAATTAATAGGTTATCTTAAAGGTTTTTTTTGTAATTCATTGTCCATCTTAAATGAATTTGGACATTAATACACATTCCTCTTTCTTTCCTAACTTTTATGCCAAAAAAATTTATTTAATTAAAATTTCTTGTTAATTTAAATTAGCAGATTGAATCAATATGTTTTTTAGGAGTTTTTTGTAATTCATTGTCCATCTTAAATGGATTTGGACATTAATACACATTCCTATTTCTTTTTTAAATTTTAGGCATGAAAAATTATTTATTTACATTTCTTAGTAAAATCTAACATCTAACATACATATAAATATATCACTTCTAATTGTGAATGTTTTAATATACCTTTTTTCATTTAATTTAGCAAATTAAATCAATAAATTTTTAATAGATTCTTTTATAATTTATTGTCTATCTTAAATGTCTTTGGATATTAATGCATGTTGAATTTATCAATTTACCCATGATTTTTTTTTGTTTCTGCTAAAATTTGTTACTAAAATTAGTGTATTTCTTCATAATTGCTAATGAATATTTCATATTTATATCTTATATTTTCTTTTATTTTACATATAAATAAGTCACTTTTATAACAAATTGATTTTAAAATAATAATTTTTTAATGGATTCTTTTATAATTTATTGTCTATCTTAAATGTCTTTGGATATTAATGCATATTGAATTTATCAATTTACCCAATATTTTTCTTTGTTGCTACTAAAATTTGTTACTAAAATTAGTGTATTTCTTCATGGTTGCTAATGAATATTTAATATTTATATCTTATCTTTTCTTTTATTTTACATATAAATAAGTCACTTTTATAACAAATTGATTTTAAAATATGAACTAAGAAGCATCGTATATTTTGTAGATATTGAAATATGTTAAA